>NC_056735.1:1642255021-1642442521 GCF_019279795.1 Protopterus annectens
GGTTAAAGTGTGTGTGTGTGTGTGTGTGTGTGTGTGTGTGTGTGTGTGTGCGCGTGCATGTGCGTGTGTGTGTGTGTGCGTGTGTATCTATGGGATCTGTCAATATGTTCGAAGTTTCACTACTTCGAACCTCACCTCACCGAGTCCACTTGTTCGAAGTAGTGAAACTTCGAACATTGACTTCGGCATTCACACTACAGCATGGAATGGGAATATTCCCTTTTCCCCACCGTAGTGTGATCTCGGAGTTGGTATATTTAAGTAGGGGGGGTGTGGGGGGCTTGCCCTTCTGCAAAAACATCGAAATGACACTCCACCTCTTACCCGAAACCTTATTGTACAGAAACTACACCTCTCCGAATAACACATCATCGAAACCACAGTAACGGACCTTATCACACAACACATACATTCTCCAGTATTTTTGCAGGGGGGCAAGCCCCCTGTACCACCCATGAGGGCTGTGCCCTCCACACCCTCATTATATATACCAACTCCGAGATCGCACTACAGTAACAACACAGGTGGATTCCCCAAGCTGTATTGTAGTGCGATCTGCATTTCACACCTGCAACCGCTGCAAATAGACGCTACTGTACACAGAAAAAGAAGATTGATCACACTACCCTGTATTCTGTCAGGCTTCACAACATCTGCGGCATACAGTAAGAAACAACCAGCAACACATTAAGTAGGTTGGTGAAACAGACTTTGGAAAAATGCACTTTCGCACAAGTGGATTTACTTATCTGCGATTCAAAGAACTGTAATTTCGATTAAAAACTGTAGACCCGTGTGTGTGTGTGTGTGTGTGTGTGTGTGTGTGTGTGTGTGTGTGTGTGTGTGTGTGTGTGTATATATGTATATATGTATGTATGTATATATATATATATATATATATATATATATATATATATATATACACACCCACACATATATACACACACAACACCCACACACACACACGTAAATGTGTGTGTGTAATATATAGTGTGTATATTTAGACACATGGGATATATATGTCTATATTTGTATCTACATTAGCAGTTTTATTATTTTTAAAAAGAGCTGAAAGATTAGGAGGAACACTCCTTTACCACTTTTGTATCCCTGACAGCTGCATGATCAGTAGTTCTGAGTAGAGTACTTATGTTTATACATTTAATGCATTCACACAGGCTTTATTGTGCACTATATTATTTTGCTGACCTTTCTCTGTACAAATTCTGCTCTGCAGCAGTTTATGTGAACAGACACGACTGAATGTAGGATGTCTTTATTCAGGGAGGATTATTTATTTCAGCAGTCTGACATACGAGTCTGAATTTTTAGTTTTGGTGGTTCATTTCTGATCCAGATTTTCAACAATACTGACATCCCCTTGCATTAGGCCACAATCTGTTTTCAGTCTGTTCTAGTAGCTAGCTATCTTGTGCCATTCCTTACTTTATATTGTGAGCATCCTTTGACTCTGATTCATTTTTGCTAACAAGCAGAAGCATTTTCTTCTTTTATCTTCATATCTTAAAATTTTCTTCATTTTAAAGGGTACATTTTACATTGAAATTGGGTTTTCTGATATAGATTTTAAGACTCTTACTGTATGAATACAGTTGGTATTTTTTCTTTAGGCTGATGACTTCCCCTTAAAAACATCAGTGAATTGTGCTTGTATTAGATATTTGTCACTCAAGGATTTTCCAAGGATTTTCAACATACACTTGAAGGTAAGAGAGTGGTTTGTTTGTGTCTTTTGGCTTTTCCCGGTTAGGGGTCGCCACAGCGGAACTCCGGTCCGCTAATGATTGTCAGTTGATTTTTACGTACTGGCTTGCCAGGCCTGACGCACAACCTTCAACGAAGGTATGCTCATTCATGCATGTCGCCACGCAGAAGATGCTGTAGCTGAGAATCGAACAGGACAGCGTCTTACTGTGAGGCGACAACGCTACCACAGCACCACCACCGCAGGTCGAAGATAAGGGAGTGGTAATGGCTGTAAATTGGGGAAATTGGAAGAAGCTGAGAATTGTGATAGGAGGAAAGATAGTAGAGCAGGTTAATAGTTCAGGTATCTGGAAGGGGTGGTTGAGGAGAAAGGAAGTCTGAATGAGGAGGTCAGAGCTAGAGTCAGGGACCTACAGCCAACTGGCACAGAGTGTCAGGGGTAGTGTTTGACAGAAACATGCCAAAGAAGCTGAAAAGTAAGATGTACAAAACAGTGGTGTAGTGAGTACTACTGTATGGTACAGAAACCTTGGGCAGTAAAGGAAGAGCAGATGAGAAAGCTAGAGGTGATTGAAATAAAGTGCGTGAGAAGGATGGTAGGATGCACACTGTGGGACAAATGAACTGAGAATGTAAGAGCAGAAGCCAAAGCAGTTCCAATTGCAGAAAATATCAAAGAGAACAGATTACATTGGTTCGGGTACATGTGCAGAAAAGCAGAAGACAGTCTGGTGAGGTTGATTTGGGGCAGTCAGGAAGAAGGTATGGGGAAACAAGAGCATCCAGCAGAGGTGGTCGATTGTATGAGAGAAGATCTGCAACCGTCAGGTATGAGTGTTGAGAGAAGGCAGGAGTGCAACATTGAATCGACAGAGATAGTGACAGTTAACACGATGTCCTGACCCCATGTAGAAAATGGGGTTGATTGATTAATAATGATGATGATGATGGTGACCACTTGAAGATTATCCTTTTTTTGGCAAAATTCAGCCATACCTACAAAAAGCTGAAAGTAAGAATCATCAGCAGTCTGCTTAGTTGAAAAGAATCGTGAAACAATGCAGAACCAATAGGAATTCCTGCTTTACCTTAAAGTGAGTGGAGCTGTCCCCTTTCACCTTATTTATGAATACTGAGGTGTCTCTGGATTACTTTCCATACTGGGTTCCCTTCATACTGGAACCCATTTATTTTTTTACTCTACTGCTGTACCCTAGATGCAATCCTGTTTGGCACAATGAGGTACTGTTGAGTTTTGGGTAATGCCTGTCTCCTGTCCAGTACATATATTTCACTTCTAACTCCCTCTTTACTTTCCTTCATCTGGGCTGGCCCAGATGTTCTTCGTGTTTCACTGTTGCAGTCATTACATTTGGGGTAATCTGCTGGCAGGTTTCCCTCAGTCAGCCTGAATTCCAAAGTCTTGGGTCCTGCGTTGGTTGCGGTCTTCTCTTCCATGACGTCAGGTCATCGGGTATAAAACATGCAGCTGACGCCATTTTCTTTAGTCTTTCTTGCCGTGCGGTGCCCGAAGCAGAAGCATTTCGCAAGTGCCGGTCGGCCGACTACTGAAATATTCGAGTTTGAGTTTCAGAACCGAAGTCTTCACTAAAGCCAAGTACCCCGTGGGGGAAACTTTTTTCTTGCTTTTTACTGATGTCAGAAAAAGTTAATAATTGTATTATTTGTGGGAAGCAAATACCTCATAAGGATTTCCATTTATACTGTATTCCTTTCCTAGGTCCTGATCACAACGTGCCTGGCTGACGGTTTTGTGCTAGATTTAACCGACGCCCTATTAAGCATCAGTATATTTTTGCATCAAAGTATTTTGGAAACAGATTTAACTACCCAGAAATGTCATCGGATAGCAATCTGACTACCGGAGTACATAAAAAACGTAAAGAAAAGGACAGCGAAAGGTAGTCAAGATCCAAAACCGATGATGAAGCTTCTCTTAAGCCAGTCGCTGGTTCACCGGTACTCAGTGAGGTGCTTTCGTAGCCCCTGATACCCGCTACCTTCGAGTCGCAGGCCTCTACCGACACCCATGTGGAGTCCGGCATGCTGCAAGATACTCAAGGTATTGGACTGATGGATGTATCTCCCTCAGATGGGTCCGGAGCCGTTGAGCAGGCACTGGCTTCTGAGGGTGTATTCAGACCTCAACATTTGTATATCAAACCGATGACAACTGCAAAACCAAAGACAAAAGCAACTTCTAAAACTAAAAAAAATGACATATGAGTCTTGTGCACAAGCCTCTATGCCTAAAAAACAGATTATCATAATGGCTGAAGACCTTATTACCTTGATCAGGGGTACCCATCCCCCTCCAGATAAGAGGCCTAGGCAAGACACTGATTATGAATCTTCAGATCAGGTTTCTATTTCTTCTGATTCCTCTTATCTATACCTCCCTATGAGGATTCTGATGCTGAGGAGTCTATTCCATCTGCATCTCCTCCTGAGGATTACCTTGCATACTTTAAGGGAGCATTTTCACTGGGAGAGTCAAGACTTCTCAGAATCAAAAAAGAGGCTCAGGGTTTTTCTTCTTCTCCCACAGCACAAGCCTTTAGCCATTCCCCCTGTTTTAGACATTGTGGATGATGTGTTTTCGAGGTCAAGCTTGACCCTCTGACTCCTTACCTCCGGCTCCTAGTAAGCCTGACAGATATTACAGGGTCCCTGACTCACATAAATTTTTATTTAAAAACCCTGCTGCTGATCCTGAAACTATTTCACAGGGTCCAAAGGGGGTTAAGGCCTCAACAGCAAAAAATCCTACCCCCTCTGACAGAGATTCTAGGGCACTAGACAGATGGAGAAAAAAGGTTTATACATCTGCAACCTTGGCAGTCAGGGCCTTAAACTGTCAATTTCATATGCTTAAGTACCATAAGTGGGATTGCTGAAACAGAAAATGATGTTGATTTCAGAATATGCAGAAAATAAAGAATTGCAGGAATTATTGCATGCAGCTGAACAAGTTGGAAAGCATACTTTGCAATGTGGTTTTGATTCTTTAGAGGCCTCCTGCAGGGCCGCAGTTACTGGATCTGTGATTAGGAGGCATGCCTGGTTAAAGGAACAAAATTTGCCTGATCATGTTAAAGCTAAATTGCTAGATTTACCTTTACACCATGATTCTCTGTTTGGTATTAAGGCAGAAGAGGTTTTAAAGAAAATGGAAGACCAAGCTTAGTCTATGGAAACTGTTAGACTTGTTACAAGTGCAGCCAACCAGATTCAGTAGACACTGGCCTACAGAAAATTGGTCCTTTCCTGTGTCAGACAGAGTTCAAAGGGGCAAATCCAGACGCCCTAAGGGTTCCAGATACCAGGCACAAGATTCATACAGGTCAAGGTAATGGGGCGCTTCCACCTCCAAATCTGGAGGAGATAAAGCGCAAACCTACAGAAAGCAATCCCAATAACTTCCTTCTGCCTACACCAAGCACTTATCTTTTGGCAGCACCCACAGGGGGAAAATTAGCACGTTTTGCTCAAAATTGGCAGTTAATAACCCTGGACAAGTGGGTACTAAACATCGTATCACAGGGATACAGATTCCATTTCCATACTCTGCCAATGGCAAATGGTTGGCCAGATCTGCCAAAACATCAATGGGTAGAGGCATAGAAACAGGTAACATCCCTCATGGATATGGGGGCCATTCAGACAGTACCAGAACAGGAAAAAGGACAAGGTTTTTACTCAAGACTGTTCTTGGTACCAGAAAAGAAAAGGCCTGGCGGCCAATACTGGATTTATCGATTTTGAACACATACCTGGACATTTCAAAATTCTGACTTTGCAGCAGCTTCTGCCCATGCTTAGACCTAAAAGAGGCATACTTGCATGTCCCAAGAAGATAATCGTGCAGAAGATACCTCAGATTCAAGGCTGGCTTAATGCATTACCAATTCTCTGCACTGCCCTTTGGCTTATCTACTGCGCCCAGGGTCTTTACAAAGTGCCTGGCACCAGTAATTGCATTTTGCAGACAAAGAAATATACAAATATATCCTTACTTGGACGACTGTCTCATTCAAGCAGAGAACAAGGACACTCTTCTTCGACACCTGGCATTTGTGAAAAGGCTTCTAACATGCCCAGGGTACACAATAAACGAAAAGAAATCACAACTGGTACCATCTCAAAAGATAACAATCCTGGGTGTAAGTTTGGGTACAACTGCCCAGATGGCTTACCTCACGCCAGACAAAGGCAACTGACTGCTTACTTCAAACTGATGGCAACAAAAACCCAGTCTGCTGCAAGGCAAATTTGCAGGCTCTGGGCTTCATGGCATCCTCCATCCTACTAATTCCATATGCAAGACTGCATATGAGGAAACTTCAATGATACCTAAAAGGTTTATGGAGTCTGCATTCACACAGTCTGGAAACAGTGATTCCTCTCATTCCTGCCTGCAACAGGAGTTTATATGGTGGGAAAAGGCATGTCACCAAACATGGGACTGCCTTCACTCTACCCCTGCCAACCAAACCTTAACAAACTCATCAGATTATGCCTGGGGCCCACATGGCAGGAAGATGCATTCAGGGCTTATGGACACCAAAACAAATGCATCTTCATATCAACCAGAAAGAGATGCTAGCTGTTCAAAATGTCCTAACAGCCTTCAAGGACTTACTTCATCCAGGACAACTACTGATAAAGACGGACAACACCACAGTCATGTGGTATTATAAACAAGCAAGGGCACACACTCATACCCTTTGCAGATTAACCATGGCACTGTGGGACACAGCATTGACCTACCAAATACATCTTCAGACTCAATTCCTGCCTGGAAAACAAAACACTCTGGCAGACGATTTAAGCAGAAACCTTATGGATCCTCACGAAGTGGAAACTAAATCCGCAAGTCTTCAGTATGATAACCGAGAAACGGGAGCCCAGACATAGATCTATTTACCTCTCCTCAAAATTAGCAATTGAAAAGATTCTGCACAAGGACTTATCACAGACAAGCATGGAAAGTGGACGCCCTATCCTTCAGTTGGAAAACCTATCAGTTTATGCCTTTCCTCTCTGCCTCTTCTACCCAAGGTTCTCATAAAAGTCAGACAAGAGAAGCCAAAATGATATTAATTGCCCTCGACTGGCCCGCCAATACTGGTACCCAATCCTAAGGAACTTGGCTCAATACCCAGCTTGGACCTTTGCCTCCAAAGACCACAACTACTGTCCCAGCAAAACAATTAGATCCTGCACAATCAGCTACAGACTCTGAACCTGGAAGCATGGCTAATCGTGTAGTCATACAAACAACACCTCTCAGTAAAGCTGTGATAGATGTCATTTTGGATGCCAGAAGGCCTAGTACTCTTAAAGAAAACGTATGTTGACAAAATGGAAGAGATTCTGTGTTTGGGAATCAAGCACAAGGAACTGATACAGCAGAACAAAATATTCCTCATATATTACAATACTTAACTGAGATGCTTGACTAAGGTTTATCTTTCTCATCAATCAAAATCCATGCCTCTGCCATTTCGGATCATTACAATACAGAGCTACCAATCTTTTCTCATCCTTTACTAAAGCAGTATCTTAGAGGAGCCAAAAATTTAAGGCCTCCTAGAAGATCACCATTACCTGCATGGGACCTCAATTATGTGTTGGAAAGGCTCACCCTGCCTCCATTTGAACCAGCTGCTATTGCTGATCTTATGTTCTTATCATGGAAAAAAGCTCTGCTACTAGCAATTACTTCAGCAAGAAGAGTTTCAGAGCTACAGGCCCTCATGGCTGTAGAGCCTTTATCATATTTTACCCAGACAGGGTGTCTCTGAGGACAAATCCTACTTTTATGCCTAAGGTGGTTTCCAGTGCGGCTCTTAACCAATCAATTCATCTGCCAACTTTTTATCCAAATCTGCAGAACAAGGGGGAGAGAATTCTGCAGTCCTTTGGATCGACACGGAGACAGCTAAGATTCTACTTGAGCAGGACAAAAGCTGTAAGAAAAACTGAGCAATTACGAGTGTCATATGCTGCAGGATCAGAAGGAAAAGCTATTACAAAGCAGACAACTTCAAAGTGGATAAGTCACTGCATCCGTTTCTGCTACATACGCCATGGCAAACCTGTGCCAAAGGGCATTAGCTCACATTCCACCAGAGCTGCAGCTACTTCAGCAGCCTTTCTCAGAGGAGTATCAACCAAAGCCATTCTAGAGGCTGCTACTTGGGAGTTCTGTTCACACCTTTACAAAGCATTACCATTTGCCTCTCTACTCTAAGTCCAGGGCAGGCTTTGCCACTGCAGTGCTGCAGGGCCTTGTAGCCGCACCTAATGCTGTTTAGCTCCAGCCTCCCAAGCATAGCTTTGGGATTCTACCCAAATGTAATGACTGCAACAGTGAAACACGAAGAACATAGTACAGTTGTGTACACGTACTATAAATGTAGATGTTCGAGTGTATTCACTGTTGCAGTCCAGGTTACCCACCCGCCACCCCCCCTGTCATTCTGGAGTTTATCTTTCCTTCTCTATCCTCTACAACCTATGTGGTGTATTTGCTTGGCAGATAAGAAGGTAAAGTTTATATTGATGCATGTATATTTATATAATTTTGCTACCTTTTTGGGGACACTCTGACATGAGGGGCAAGAAAAACTAAATAGGGCTGAATGACGCCGGCTGCATGTTTTATACCTTGATGACCTTGGACATCATGGAAGAGAAGATAGCACTGATGCAGGACCCAAGACTTTGGAATTAGCCGACTGAGGGTTAACGCGTCAGCAGATTACACACCAACGTATAGCCAGCTGCAACAGTGAATACACTTTCCAAGATCTACATTTATGGTAAAGTGCAATACACAACCGTACTTTCACTGTTGCAGTCATTACATTTGGGTTATCTTGCTTGCAGTAGCCCTCAGTCGGCTTCTACCTTCCAACAAAAGTCTTGGGTCCAGTGTCGGATGCTGTCCCTTCTTCCATGACGTCATTAGTATAAAAACATGCAGCCGTATGCTTGGTGCCTGAAGCAGGAAGCAGTTCGCAGAAGTGCCGGTCGGCCGACTCCTGAAACTTTGTTTTGAGTTTCAGAACCAAAGTCTTCAAAACTAAAGCTAAGTACCCGTCAGAAAATTTTTCTTAGCTACTTTCCACTGTCAGTAAAAGTTAATAATTGCATTCCTTGTGGAAAGCAAATACCGAGACAAAGATTTTCATTTGTACTGTATTCCTTGCCCAGGGCCCTGACCACGATGTACCTTACTGTCGGTTTTGTGCTTTAGTTATTCAGCGTGCATTATCTGTCGCCGGTATATTTTCACCTCTAAATCTTTTCGGGTTCTTGGTTTAATTATCCAGAAATGTCATCGGGTTAGCCATCCGACTGCCGAGATTCAAAAAAACGCGCCAAAGATAAAGACAGAGACAAGCCACCTAGGTCCAAAGCTGCCGACTGACACTTCTTGTAAGCCAGTCGCCCGAGTACTCAGTGCGTAAGATGCTTCCGCAGCCCCTGATAATCCGATACTTTGATTACGCAGGCTTCTACTGAGATACTCTGAGTCCAATATGCCATGAGATGCTTCAACTGTGGAACCTCCTAGATGTCTCTAGCTTGGATGGGTCCGGAGCCACTGTGCAGGCACCAGCTTGAGGGTGTATTCAGGCACATATGGACTTTCATATTAAACCGGCGTACTCCTTCTTCATTTAGGCCTAAATCTCGAACCACGCCTAAGAAACCGATGCTCAGGCTACATGCTCGGGCCTCTATGCCTAAAAACAAGTGATAAGAATGGCTGAAGATCTTAGAACTTTAATCAGGGAAGTCAACTCCCCTTCTAAGAGACAAAATTGTTTATGAATCTTCTGACCAGATTCTGATTTTTCTGATTCTTCTGATGGTCTGGATTTGCCCTTATCTACTTATGAGGATTCTGTGCAGAGGATTATATTCCCTCTGCTTCCCTCCAGAAGATTTTTTCTTTTGGTGAAACCTTACATACTCTAAGGGAGCATTTCCACTGGGGAAAGCCATGATTTTTCTGATTCAAAAATAGGCTTAGGATTTCTTACTCCTGCCTCAGCATAGACCTTTAGCTATACCTCCTGTACTAGACATTGTTGATGATGCTTTTCAGAATCTAGTTTGGCCCTGATTCTTTGCCTCTGCTCCCAGAAAACCTGACAGATATTACAGGGTTCCTGATTCACACAAGTTGCTTTTTAAAAATCCTATTGTGGATCCAGGAACGCTATTTCACTGAGGACCCAAGCGGCATTAAGGTTTCACTGCTAAAAATCTTACCCTTCTGATAGAGACTCCGGGGCGCTGGATAGATTGGGGTAAGAAGGTTTACACTTCTGCAACCTTGGCCATTAGAGGCTTTAAACTGCCAGTTTCATATGTTAAAAGTATCAACAATGTGTTATTGGGTTGCTTAAACAGAAAATGATGTTGATTCCTGACTGTGCTGGAAAGTAAGAATTACAGGATTTAATGCATTCTGCTGAACAGGTTGGTAAACATACTTTGCAATTTGGATTTGATTCATTAGAGGCCTCTTGCAGGACTGCTGTTACTGGGTCTGTGCTCAGAAGGCATGATTGGCTTTTAAGGAGTAATCTTTTGCCTGACCATGTTAAAGCTAAACTGTTGGATGCTCCCTTAAATCAGGACCCGCTTCTGTTTTGGTAACAAAGCTGTGGAAGTTCTTAAAAAGATGGAAGATAAAGCTAAATCTATGCAAACGTTAAAGATTTCTTGCAAGTCTCTGCCTCCTAGATTTAGTAGGCATTGGCCCTCTAAGAATTGATCCTTTCCAGCCCCCTTCCAGTCTTCTCAAGCCAAACCCAGACACAGCAGAAACCCCAGGTTTCAGCCCCAGAGGGCACACAATACTAAGCCATGGGGGATTTCTGTGGGACCCAAATCTGGGAGTAGTAGACTCTCCCTATGGAAAACTGTCTCAATGACTTGATTTTAAAACTTCCAAGCACTTCCCAACCCGGAATGCTCCTTTAGGGCGGAAAGACTGGTCTGCAGGCCAAAACTGGGAACTCATTACCCAGGACAAATGGGTTTTAAATATAGTGTCTCAAGTATACAGGATTTCTACTTTCCACACGTTACCAACACCATGTGGGTGGCCAGATCTACTCCCTAAATCAGTGGGCAGAGGCCCAAAACAAGTACTCTCTCTCTTAAGCATGGGGCTGTTCATTTTGATACCAGAAGAGGAAAAAGGAAAAAAGGGAAAAAAAAAATCCGGCCTTTTTAAACACCGTGATTCAAAATTTAAGTGATTCCCTCTTATCTCTGTATTGTGGCATCATTCTTGGTGAAGGTAGGATACTGCTCAAGGTCAGGGTCATACCTGTCTGGGCTACATAATCAGAGAGCTCCTCAATGTCTCTTCATGTAGTCCAAGGAGGTACGTCTCAGGTCGTTTACACCAGCGTGGACAATGACTGAATCATATTTGTACCTGCTGTTGAGAGACCTGAGTGCTTGCGTTATGTGGCGGATTCTAGCGCCCGACAGGCAGCTTACTGTGACCTTCTCCTTACTCAGTCTGGTGAGCGGGCTGTCAGTGTGTCTGACTATGGAGTCACCAATGACTAGTGTGTCTGGCATTGTGTTTGGCCTTAAGGGCTGTGACTGTTTGACACTCTGACTGTGAGGTCTATGTGTTGCAGGTGTTGTGTTCTGAGGTGGTGGTTGTTTGGGTGTCTGCTTTGGTGGCCTCTGCTGTTTTGGTAGATTTTTGATCAGAGCCTCCGAGTATGTCTTTGTGTGTTTATGTGTATGATTTGAGGTTGTAATGGTAATATGTGAGACTTGGTCTATAGTGTGTGTGGTAACCTTCTCCTCCTGACTGGTCTTGCCAGTCCTATGTTGAGAGAGCTCAGCCTCCAGTTTGGCCGTAGTTGCATCTCTCATGTATTTGTGTTTTGTGGGAGGAGGAGAGGGTTGTTCTGTGTACATGAGGCAATTGTAACATTGCCTCAATATTCCAGGTTCACCAGCTGAGCAGGAGAGGACACTAGCAACTGATCCCTCGACATGCTAGAAGGAATAGACAAAAAAACTTTAAAAAGATTCGGGGACGTGGGTGACCGAGAAATGGGGGTTGCCTTTTGGGGTACTATCTATGACAAGAGTGCGTATCAAGGTAATAAGTACTGTAGGAGCAAGTGCTACGTTTAACAGATAGAGAATAGTCTACTTGGAGTCAAGTAGAGATGATCTTTTAATTATAGGATACCGATTAGATCAGTAGTATAGTTCGAGGAAGGTAGTTTTAAGGGAAAATTTGAAGAGTGGACTTTAGGTAGCCCGAATAGTTTAAACCTGCTTAACGGCGCTGCCCTAGTGTGCAACAGTAGCAACTCCGCTAAATCCGCTAAATCGGGCTAAAGCGTGCTTTATAGCAGGGGCTGGATAAGACAGGAAATGACCCAAATTGGCCAACAAACCACAAGTCACTGCCTAAACCACTCCTCCGAGGACAAATGAAGGAGTTATGGAAATGACCCCTAGTGGCCAATAAAACTACAGTTTCAAGTCAGTAACCACCTCTCCGGGGCAGGAAGCTGCTCAATGTTAGTCCTCCCACTGATAAACACAGAGACCCTCCTTCAGCCCAAGCAAAATGGCCTCACAGAAACTTTCAAACAGTTCAGGAACAGCAAGCCTGTAACTGAACTTTTTAACTCTCAGAAAAGTGGGAAAAAGCAAGATTTTTTTGTTTTTGTTTTTACAGAGATAGCAGAGGTTCACAAGTAATATCAAGTTATAACAGTGCAGTAAATGACCCCACACAAGAGTGCTAGGTCAAGGACAGAAAATATGCAAGTTTTAAGAAAAAAACGATTTAAAATTAAGTGCAAACAGGAAATTCAGCAAACAGCTTTTGGTTGTGCTCTAAATACAGCTACTAATACAGAAATCAAGTTTAACAAGCCAGAAAATGCTCAAGCTAGGCAGCTATGCAGAAAAACTTAGCAAATAAACAGAGAAAAATACTTAAAATCTCAAAAGTGGCTCCCTTCTTCTCTCAGCGTTTTTCCTCTTGGAGGTGCTTCACCAACAGCCAACAAGCCTGAAAAGACGCTCAAACCACGAGGCAACTAGGTTTTAAGAGAGGAAGATGAAGGAGTTATGGAAATGACCCCTAGTGGCCAATAAAACTACAGTTTCAAGTCAGTAACCACCTCTCCGGCGGGCAGGGAAGCTGCTCAATGTTAGTCACTGCCACTGATAAACACAGAGACCTCCTTCAGCCCAAGCAAAAATGGCCTCACAGAAACTTTCAAACAGTTCAGGAACAGCAAGCCTGTAACTGAACTTTTTTAACTCTCAGAAAAGTGGGAAAAAAGCAAGATTTTTTTTTTTTTGTTTTTTTACAGAGATAGCAGAGGTTCACAAGTAATATCAAGTTATAACAGTGCAGTAAATGACCCCACACAAGAGTGCTAGGTCAAGGACAGAAAATATGCAAGTTTTAAGAAAAAAACGATTTAAAATTAAGTGCAAACAGGAAATTCAGCAAACAGCTTTTGGTTGTGCTCTAAATACAGCTACTAATACAGAAATCAAGTTTAACAAGCCAGAAAATGCTCAAGCTAGGCAGCTATGCAGAAAAACTTAGCAAATAAACAGAGAAAAAATACTTAAAATCTCAAAAGTGGCTCCCTTCTTCTCATACCTGGACATTTCAAAATTCTGACTTTGCAGCAGCTTCTGCCCATGCTTAGACCTAAAAGAGGCATACTTGTATGTCCCAATAAGATAATCGTGCAGAAGATACCTCAGATTCAAGGCTGGCTTAATGCATTACCAATTCTCTGCACTGCCCTTTGGCTTATCTACTGCGCCCAGGGTCTTTACAAAGTGCCTGGCACCAGTAATTGCATTTTGCAGACAAAGAAATATACAAATATATCCTTACTTGGACGACTGTCTCATTCAAGCAGAGAACAAGGACACTCTTCTTCGACACCTGGCATTTGTGAAAAGGCTTCTAACATGCCCAGGGTACACAATAAACGAAAAGAAATCACAACTGGTACCCTCTCAAAAGATAACAATCCTGGGTGTAAGTTTGGGTACAACTGCCCAGATGGCTTACCTCACGCCAGACAAAGGCAACTGACTGCTTACTTCAAACTGATGGCAACAAAAACCCAGTCTTCTGCAAGGCAAATTCTGCAGGCTCTGGGCTTCATGGCATCCTCCATCCTACTAATTCCATATGCAAGACTGCATATGAGGAAACTTCAATGATACCTAAAAGGTTTATGGAGTCTGCATTCACACAGTCTGGAAACAGTGATTCCTCTCATTCCCTGCCTGCAACAGGAGTTTATATGGTGGGAAAAGGCATGTCACCAAAACATGGGACTGCCCTTCACTCTACCCCCTGCCAACCAAACCTTAACAAACTCATCAGATTATGCCTGGGGGGCCCACATGGCAGGAAGATGCATTCAGGGCTTATGGACACCAAAACAAATGCATCTTCATATCAACCAGAAAGAGATGCTAGCTGTTCAAAATGTCCTAACAGCCTTCAAGGACTTACTTCATCCAGGACAACTACTAATAAAGACGGACAACACCACAGTCATGTGGTACATAAACAAGCAAGGGGGCACACACTCATACCCCCTTTGCAGATTAACCATGGCACTGTGGGACACAGCATTGACCTACCAAATACATCTTCAGACTCAATTCCTGCCTGGAAAACAAAACACTCTGGCAGACGATTTAAGCAGAAACCTTATGGATCCTCACGAGTGGAAACTAAATCCGCAAGTCTTCAGTATGATAACCGAGAAACGGGGGAGCCCAGACATAGATCTATTTACCTCTCCTCAAAATTAGCAATTGAAAAGATTCTGCACAAGGACTTATCACAGACAAGCATGGAAAGTGGACGCCCTATCCTTCAGTTGGAAAAACCTATCAGTTTATGCCTTTCCTCCTCTGCCTCTTCTACCCAAGGTTCTCATAAAAGTCAGACAAGAGAAGCCAAAAATGATATTAATTGCCCCGGACTGGCCCCGCCAATACTGGTACCCAATCCTAAGGAACTTGGCTCAATACCCAGCTTGGACCTTGCCTCAAAGACCACAACTACTGTCCCAGCAAAACAATTAGATCCTGCACAATCAGCTACAGACTCTGAACCTGGAAGCATGGCTAATCGTGTAGTCATACAAACAACACCTCTCAGTAAAGCTGTGATAGATGTCATTTTGGACGCCAGAAGGCCTAGTACTAGAAAAACGTATGCTGACAAATGGAAGAGATTCTGTGTTTGGAATCAAGCACAAGGAACTGATACAGCAGAACAAAATATTCCTCATATATTACATTACTTAACTGAGATGCTTGACTAAGGTTTATCTTTCTCATCAATCAAAATCCATGTCTCTGCCATTTCGGCTCATTACAATACAGAGCTACCAATCTTTTCTCATCCTTTACTAAAGCAGTATCTTAGAGGAGCCAAAAATTTAAGGCCTCCTAGAAGATCACCATTACCTGCATGGGACCTCAATTATGTGTTGGAAAGGCTCACCCTGCCTCCATTTGAACCAGCTGCTATTGCTGATCTTATGTTCTTATCATGGAAAAAAGCTCTGCTACTAGCAATTACTTCAGCAAGAAGAGTTTCAGAGCTACAGGCCCTCATGGCTGTAGAGCCTTTTATCATATTTTACCCAGATAGGGTGTCTCTGAGGACAAATCCTACTTTTTTATGCCTAAGGTGGTTTCCAGTGTGGCTCTTAACCCATCAATTCATCTGCCAACTTTTTATCCAAATCTGCAGAACAAGGGGGAGAGAATTCTGCATTCCTTGGACGTACACAGACAGCTAAGATTATACTTGAGCAGGACAAAAGCTGTAAGAAAAACTGAGCAATTACGAGTGTCATATGCTGCAGGATCAGAAGGAAAGGCTATTACAAAGCAGACAACTTCAAAGTGGATGTCACTGCATCCGTTTCTGCTACATACGCCATGGCAAACCTGTGCCAAAGGGCATTAGCTCACATTCCACCAGAGCTGCAGCTACTTCAGCAGCCTTTCTCAGAGGAGTATCAACCAAAGCCATTCTAGAGGCTGCTACTTGGGAGTTCTGTTCACACCTTTACAAAGCATTACCATTTGCCTCTCTACTCTAAGTCCAGGGCAGGCTTTGCCACTGCAGTGCTGCAGGGCCTTGTAGCCGCACCTAATGCTGTTTAGCTCCAGCCTCCCAAGCATAGCTTTGGGATTCTACCCAAATGTAATGACTGCAACAGTGAAACACGAAGAACATAGTACAGTTGTGTACACGTACTATAAATGTAGATGTTCGAGTGTATTCACTGTTGCAGTCCAGGTTACCCTCCCGCCACCCCCTTGTCATTCTGAAGTTTATCTTTCCTTTTCTATCTTCTACAACCTATGTGGTTTATTTGCTTGTAGATGAAGGTAAAGTTTATATTGATGCATGTATATTTATATAATTTTGCTACCTTTTTGGGGACACCTGACATCGGGGGCAAGAAAAACTAAAGAAAATGACGTCGGCTGCATGTTTTATACCCCTGATGACCTGACATCATGGAAGAGAAGATAGCAACTGATGCAGGACCCAAGACTTTGGAATTCAGGCCGACTGAGGGCAACGTGCCAGCAGATTACACCAAATGTAATGACTGCAACAGTGAATACACTCGAAGATCTACATTTATGGTAAGTGTACACAACTGTACTTTTCACTGTTGCAGTCATTACATTTGTGTTATCTGCTTGCAGTAGCCCTCAGTCGGCCTAATTAACAAAGTCTTGGGTCCAGTGTCGGATGCTGTCCCTTCTTCCATGACGTCAGGGGTATAAAACATGCAGCCGTGCGGTGCCTGAAGCAGAAGCAGTTCGCAAGTGCCGGTCGGCCGACTCCTGAAACTTTTGTTTTCGAGTTTCAGAACCAAAGTCTTCAACTAAAGCTAAGTACCCCGTTGGGGAAAATTTTTCTTGCTTCTTTCCACTGTCAGTAAAAGTTAATAATTGCATTCCTTGTGGAAAGCAAATACCGCACAAAGATTTTCATTTGTACTGTATTCCTTGCCTAGGCCCTGACCACGATGTACCTTACTGTCGGTTTTGTGCTTTAGTTATTCAGCGTACTATCTGTCGTCGGTATATTTTCACCTCTAAATCTTTCGGTTCTTGGTTTAATTATCCAGAAATGTCATCGGTTAGCCATCCGACTGCCGAGATTCAAAAAAAACGCAAAGATAAAGACAGAGACAAGCCACCTAGGTCCAAAGCTGCCGACGACACTTCTTGTAAGCCAGTCGCCAGTACTCAGTAAGATGCTTCCGCAGCCCCTGATACCCGATACTTCTGATTCGCAGGCTTCTACTGAGATACATTCGGAGTCCAATATGCCATGAGATGCTTCAACTGTGGAACCTCCAGATGTCTCTAGCTTGGATGGGTCCGGAGCCACTGTGCAGGCACCAGCTTCTGAGGGTGTATTCAGGCCTATGGACTTTCATATTAAACCGACGCCTCCTTCTTCATTTAGGCCTAAATCTCGAACCACGCCTAAGAAACCGATGCTCAGGCTACATGCTCGGGCCTCTATGCCTAAAAAACAAGTGATAAGAATGGCTGAAGATCTTAGAACTTTAATCAGGGGAAGTCAACCTCCCCCTTCTAAGAGACAAATTGTTTATGAATCTTCTGACCAGGATTCTGATTTTTCTGATTCTTCTGATGGTCTGGATTTGCCCTTATCTACTTATGAGGATTCTGTGCAGAGGATTATATTCCCTCTGCTTCCCCTCCAGAAGATTTTTCTTTTGGTGAAACCTTACATACTCTAAGGGAGCATTTCCACTGGGAAAGCCATGATTTTTCTGATTCAAAAAATAGGCTTAGGGATTTCTTACTCCTGCCTCAGCATAGACCTTTAGCTATACCTCCTGTACTAGACATTGTTGATGATGCCTTTTCAGAATCTAGTTTGGCCCCTGATTCTTTGCCTCCTGCTCCCAGAAAACCTGACAGATATTACAGGGTTCCTGATTCACACAAGTTCCTTTTTAAAAATCCTATTGTGGATCCAGGAACTATTTCACAGGGACCCAAGGGCATTAAGGCTTCTACTGCTAAAAATCTTACCCCTTCTGATAGAGACTCCGGGGCGCTGGATAGATTGGGGTAAGAAGGTTTACACTTCTGCAACCTTGGCCATTAGGGCTTTAAACTGCCAGTTTCATATGTTAAAAGTATCAACAATGTGTTATTGGGTTGCTTAAACAGAAAATGATGTTGATTCCTGACTGTGCTGAAAGTAAAGAATTACAGGATTTAATGCATTCTGCTGAACAGGTTGGTAAACATACTTTGCAATTTGGATTTGATTCATTAGAGGCCTCTTGCAGGACTGCTGTTACTGGGTCTGTGCTCAGAAGGCATGATTGGCTTAAGGAGTAATCTTTGCCTGACCATGTTAAAGCTAAACTGTTGGATGCTCCCCTAAATCAGGACCGCCTGTTTGGTAACAAAGCTGTGGAAGTTCTTAAAAAGATGGAAGATAAAGCTAAATCTATGCAAACTGTTAAAGATTTCTTGCAAGTTCGGCCTCCTAGATTTAGTAGGCATTGGCCCTCTAAGAATTGATCCTTTCCAGCCCCTTCCAGGTCTTCTCAACCCAAACCCAGACACAGCAGAAACCCCAGGTTTCAGCCCCAGAGGGCACACAATACTAAGCCATGGGGGATTTCTGTACCCAAATCTGGGAGTAGTAGACTCCTCCCTATGGAAAACTGTCTCAATGACTTGATTTTAAAACTTCCAAGCACTTCCCAACCCGAATGCTCCTTTAGGCGGAAAGACTGGTCTGCAGGCCAAAAACTGGGAACTCATTACCCAGGACAAATGGGTTTAAATATAGTGTCTCAAGTATACAGATTTCACTTCCACACGTTACCAACACCATGTGGGTGGCCAGATCTACCCCTAAATCAGTGGGCAGAGGCCCAAAAACAAGTACTCTCTCTCTTAAGCATGGGGGCTGTTCATTTGATACCAGAAGAGGAAAAGGGACAAGGTTTCTATTCTAGACTTTTCCTGGTACCCAGAAAAGGCAATAGATGGTGTCCTATCCTGGACCTTTCTACTCTAAACACCTTTCTGGTGATTCCAAAATTCATAATGCTGACTCTTCACCAGGTGCTTCCTATGATAGGCGAAGATGCATGGTTGGCAACACTAGACTTAAAAGAAGCATACCTGCACATCCCTGTCAGGGAGTCTTGCAGAAGATACCTACGCTTCAAAGCAGGCTACATGCACTGTCAGTTCTCTGCACTGCCCTTTGGCTTATCTATTGCACCCGTGGTATTCACAAAGTGCCTAGTTCCAGTCATTGCATTTTGCAGGCAAAGAAATATTCAAATATACCCATACCTGGACGATTATCTAATTCAGGCAGAAAGCCAGGACATACCTTTGAATCATCTGGCTTTTGTTCAAAGGGTGCTGACTGTCTGGGGTACACCATAAATGAAAATAAATCACACCTGGTACCTTGTCAACAAGTTATATTCCTGAGAGCAAACTTGAATACAACTTCCCAGATGGCTTTCCTCACGCCAGAGAAACGGATTCATTTGACAACTTATTTCAAACAAGTGGCCACAAAAACCCAGTTATCTGCAAGGCAAATACTGCAAGCCTTGGGGGTCATGGCCTCCTGCATTCTTCTAATTCTATATGCAAGGCTGTGTATGAGGAACTACAATGGTATCTCAAAAGCCTATGGTGTCAGCATTCACAGGATTTAGAAGCAATGATTCCTATCATACCTTGCCTACGCCTAGAGTTCCTTTGGTGGGCAGAAGCCTGCCACCAAAACAGGGGACTACCATTCACACTACCCCCTGCCGCCCAAACCTTGACAACAGATGCATCGAAGTATGCATGGGGGGGCTAACCTGGCAGGGAAGTGCATTCAGGGCAAATGGAACCCAAGTCAAATGCACCTGCACATAAATCAAAAGGAAATGTTAGCTGTACAGCATGCTCTGACAGCCTTCAAGGACCACATTCTTCCAGGGCAACTAATGGTAAAGACGGACAACACCACTGTCATGTGGTACATAAACGAGCAGGAGGGTACACATTTTTACCCCCTTTGCAGACTAGCCATGGCTTTGTGGAACACAGCCTTGAGCTACCAAGTGAATCTACAAGCTCAGTTCCTGCCAGGAAAACTAAATACACTGGCAGACGGACTAAGCAGAAATCTCATGGACCCACACAAGTGGAAACTGGAACCAAGGATTTTCACCATGTTGACAAGCAAATGGGGGAGCCAAGATATGGACCTGTTTGCCTCCCCCCAGAAACATCAATTGGACAAATTTTGCACAAGGATTCCCCACAAGCTAGCTTGGAAAGTGGATGCTCTATCCTTCAGCTGGAAAAACTTATCAGTTTATGCCTTTCCTCCTCTGCTCTCCAAGGTACTACTAAAGATCAAACAGGACAAGCCAAGGACGATTTTAATTGCACCAGACTGGCCACGCCAGCACTGGTACCCCCTCTTGCGCAGTGTGTCACGCTTGGCCCCATGGCACCTGCCTCAGATTCCTTCCCTGTTGTCTCAGCAGGAGAACCAGATTCTGCACCCTCAGCTGTAAACACTGAACCTAGCAGCCTGGCTAATTACTTAATCTCTCCTTTACCATCCCTCAGTAAATCAGTGATGGATATCATTTTAAAGGCAAGGAGGCCTAGTACTAGAAAATCTTATGCTACAAAATGGAAAAGATTCTGTGCCTGGAACAACCTCAAGGGATGAGCGCTGCAGTGCCCAATTTACCTCAGATTCTACTATACTTGACTGAGATGCTTCATAAGGGCTTGTCTTTTTCCTCCATCATAATTTATGCCTCAGCCATTTCAGCTTATTATAGCACAGAGCCTCCCCTCTTCTCTCACCCACTGCTCAAGCAGTTCCTCAGAGGGGCCAAAAATTTAAGGCCACCCAAGAGAGCTCCAACTCCAGCCTGGGATCTTAACTTTGTCTTGGAGAAACTCACTCTTCCTCCTTTCCAGCCAGCTGCTACTGCAGATTTAAAATTTCTTTCCTGGAAAACAGCTTTCCTTTTAGCAATCACTTCTGCAAGAAGGGTATCTGAATTACAGGCCCTTATGGCAGTGGAGCCTTTTATCATCTTTCATGAGGACAGGGTGTCACTCAGAACCAATCCCTCCTTCATGCCCAAGGTGGTATCCAGTGTGGCTCTTAATCAGTCCATTCATTTGCCTACCTTCTTTTCTAACCCACAGAACAAAGGGGAACAGATACTGCACTCCTTAGATGTGCACAGACAACTTAGATTCTACTTGGACAGGACTAAACCTCAAAGTAAATCTGAACAACTGCTGGTGGCATTTGCTGCAGGGACAGAAGGAAAAGCTATTTCAAAGCAAACCATTTCAAAATGGATAGGCCACTGCATTAATTTCTGCTATAAGCACCATGGAAAACCTATCCCACAGGGCATTAGACCCCATTCAACCAGGGCTGCATGTACCTCTACAGCCTTTCTCAGGGGCGTCCCTACCAGGGACATCCTAGAAGCTGCTACATGGAGTTATGTACATACTTTCACCAAGCATTATCATTTGCCAATTTTCTCTAAATCCAGAGCTGGCTTTGCCACTGCAGTCTTGCAGGGCCTTATAACTGGTTCTAATTCTACTTAAATTCCCCCTCCCAACCTTAGCTTTGGGAATCTACCAAAATGTAATGACTACAACAGTGCAACACGAAGAACATAGTACAGTTGTGTACACTTACCATAAAAGTAGATGTCCGAGTGTATTCACTGTTGCAGTCCTGGTTACCCTCCCTCCAGCCCCCTTTCTTCTTTTGGCTATACCTCTACTCTCCCTTATTATGCTCAAAAAGCTTTTGGGTGTATTTGCTTTTTTGTTGGAGGTATATCCTTGTATTTATAGATTTAATTGTTTCCCATTAGGGGGGCACCTGACATCTGAGGCAAGAAAAACTGATGTAATGGCGTCGGCTGCATGTTTTATACCCCTGACGACCTGACGTCATGGAAGAATTGACAGCATCTGGCGCAGGACCCAAGACTTTGTTAATCAGGCCGACTGAGGGCAACTGCAAGCAGATAACCCAAATGTAATGACTGCAACGGTGAATACACTCGAACATCTACATTTATGGAAAGTGTACACAACTGTACTTTCTATCTCTTTTAGCACCCTCATACTACTGTTTGATACGCTGCCCTTTTCTATCGCCCGCTGATACAATCTTCCCTGTTTTTTGTGTTAATAATTTCCAACTTTTTTCTGTTAGTTTTTAACACTGTCACTGCTATTGCTGTGTTCTAGTCTGCTGAGACATTTTTGCATACCTTTTGGTAATTCAGACTGATTGTTTTCCTGCAGGGTTCTGTTTGATCCTGCTCTGCTTTGCTTCTCTCTGAGCTCTGCTTTGCTTCACTTCTCACCCACCCTGACATCACTTTCTTTTATACTCGGCCTTCCCCTCCCTATCCAAATTCCAACCTATCACAAGACCCCCTAACTCCTCCCACCTGCAGCAGCATAACCATCTCACAAAAACCTACTCACAGGCTGCCACTCCTCCCAACCACAGAAATTACATCTGCCCCTTCTGCTCCTCATACTGTTATTTATTATTCATTTATTTGATATTTGTTTACCAGGAAAGTCCGACTGGGACAGAAAGTGCCCAGTTTCAGCAGAGGCCCAGGGAGAGAAGCTGCACAGTCACAATGTTTCAAAAATCAAGTACAGATATTTTCAATCACAAAGTATCATGTTACATTACAAAACAGCAAATACAAATATCTTAAATCGCAAAGTGTCATGTTATACTACAAAACATAGAATATATGTTTCATAGTAGAGTGCAATGAAAAACAATGTGAGTTGAAGAAAATATGACAGGAAAAATTCAATAGTCATATTATTTGTTACATAGATTAGTATGTGGTAAATAAGAACTGAGACAATTTTAATAATATATTTAAAGAGATATCCGGGATTACATGATTAGAGACAGTGAGTTGAAATTGAGTGATGTCTTAGTAGGAGAGAGAGATGTTCATGTTATGGTTATAGAAGGAAGAATGATGGAGAGAGGGAGACTATAGGAATAGTGCAGGTTAAAGTGTCTTCAAGTAGCTTAGGTTAGTAGGGAAGAAAGAGGTAGAGGAAAAGTCTTCAGACATACATTAAATAAGGTAAGGTAGTGGGGAAAACAAAAAGGTGTGGAGTAGGAGGCTGGAGAGGACTGTAAGTGTGATCTAGGTTGAAGGGAGTGAGTGAAGTATAGTGAGTAAGTTCAGCCAGGATTGGCACAGGAGCAGGTCCAAGATTTTGTAAGGTATTCTTTTAGAGAGCATTTAAAGGTGGGTAGGTTAGAAATAGTTCTGGTGGTTAGAGGTAAGGAGTTCCATTTTTATGCTACTGAGTATGAGTGTAGGCTTTGTCCATGGGATTTGTTTGGTTTATTTATGGTAAGAAGTTGTTTGTCTTCCGATCTAAGAGGTTTTTTTTTTTTTTTTTGGAAAGCACATATTGATTAAAGGGGTAAGAGCTGGGCAGGCTAATTAATGGTTTGTTTATGATTTTATGTAATGTTTTAAGTCAAATGTAGAAAAGGTGGTGGTGGTGGGGGAGTTCCAGCCAGCTAAGGGCATGCAGAGCTATGCAGTGGTGGGTAAATGAGGATGAATTAGTAGCAAACTTGGCAATTTTGTTGTAGCAGCTTTCATTTTTTTTTTTATGGATGATTGTATACTCGTTAAAATTGGTGCTGCATAGAGTAGAGAGGGCAGAAGGTAGGTTTTAGCTAGAGTAATTTTTGTGGGTGTGCTCAGAAAATGATTTTTTCTGTATAGTGTGCCTATTTTTTGATGAGTTTTCTTGATATTGCTTTGGATGTGGAAGTCAAATTTAAGATTATCATTTATTATGACTCAAGTTTGCTATGTTGGGCTAACTCGATTTCAGTGTCATTTTCTGGAAAGATTTTGAAAGATGCTTTGTTAGGGGTGTGAGTTTTTGGGGTAAAGAGAAGTTTGCTTTGGGGGTTTGAGTAGGAGTTGTGCCGTTGTAAGCCAGGTTTCAATGGAGATGACATCTTGCTGAGTGATTTCTTGCAGGTGAATGGAGTTAATATGTTTGAAGAGCAGATTACAGTAGAAGTGGAAAGGTATGCGGATATGAATCCTTTTTATTTTACAGCTTGTTGCCTGTTAGCAAGGTAGCTAGAGAACCAGTGAATAGATGGAGATGCTAAACCCAGGATGGAGAATTGATTTAGGAGTTTACTGTTTATTGTTATGTGCACCAAAATTTCATTATTAGTGTCCTTAGTTATATTCTCCTCTGTATGCCTCTGACTGAGTTCAGATATCATCGATCCTCCTTCATTTCCTTTGTCATTGTTACATAACTAGAATTAACTAATAAAACGGATCTTCACCTACTTCTATTCTTTAACTCCATCTGTGCCTCACTCCACCTTATACTACATCCTACATTTCACTTTTCCTCTTCTCTATAAATAAACTAAAACAATGAGTAAGAAGGTCCCACTGAAAAAAACAATCAGTAAAAACAAAAACTCCAGCCAAGCTGGAACTTTCAATGAGTGACCTCTCAAACTTCTTGAATCAAGGCACGTGGGATATATGCAGATGACCTTTATGAACACCAGGTCTTTCAGCTAATTGGCGATTCTGAATGCCCATGACTTGTTTTGTCATTTTAATGGACAATTTCAGGCCAATAAAGCCAAACCCCACTAGCTGTGGATATGCGTATTTCGGCCTTGTTATGACCTCATCAGCACAGCACAAGCAGAGTGTTTGACTAAAGCATAACAAACATGGGGCTGTTATACCCAGCTGATGTCCATTATCATTAGGGTGCTTGCAAAATATCCCAAATAAACTAAAACAATGAATTAGAAGGTCACACTGAAAAAACAATCGGTAAAAACAAAATGAAAACTCCAGCCAAGCTGGAACTTCCAGTGGGATTCAAGGGTTTGAGAGGTCACTCACTGGAAGTTCCAGCTTGGCTGGAGTTTTCATTTTGAATCTTCTCTATAAATACTGAAATTTCAGATGTTTCTCCAAGCATCATGTGTCTTTCTGCTGATATTAGCATCCTATCTAGCAGACTATCACTGTCTACTTTCACTTTTATGTACCTTTTCTCCTGTAGTTTACTCAGCACAGTATGACATCAGGAATAGCTATAGCAGTGTATTTTCCTGCCTTTACCAATGTATTTTGCTGCCTTTTAATCACTTGCATTGTCTTTATTTTAAGCACAAAATACTTCACCATGCTACACAAAAAATAAAAATCAGATAGATCCCCTCTAAATCACTACACTGCCTCTCTCAAATCCCACAGTGTGGTGATGTCTGCCCCAACCATACCTCTAACCTGTACAAATTTTCACAGAATGTCCAGATTTTTGTCTCATATTTTTGGTTTGTTCCTCATAAAATTAGTAGTTCTGTGGCAAATCAATGAGAATTGCAGTTATTAAGTAATGACATATATTTAAGTTACAGACTTCATATTCTTCAGAAAATGCATACTAACACAAATAGGTTCATAGGTTGGTACTAGGCTATTGGCCCTAGGGACTATACAAGCCTAGCCAAAAAGGTACCCTGGTTTTCACCACCTAAGAAAATTATTTTCCTGTGCCCCTGTCAAGCACAGTCTTGTTATTCTATCAACTTTCTAAACTTGTAAGATAAATATTTAAAATCTGTCCCTATTTTTGGGCCTTTGTCCTCCCATTATTTTATGCTTTGTACAGATTTGTTGTGCTAATAAATTGATAGGTGTCACCCCAACCCAGGCACCAAAAACTCACCAGTAAGTCCAAATAGTAAAGAACCTCCCCTACAAAATTGTGAAGTAACTAACCCTTCCTCTTATACCACCTTAAACCGTACCTCTTCCAGCTATATAGACAACCACTTATCCATACAAATAAAATTATTTATTTTATGTTTGTTTGCAGTGAAAGTCTGTCTGGACAAATAGTCCATGTTCAGCTGATGCCCAGGGAGAAAAACTCCACATGAAACAATATACAGTTAGGTAATACATAAACACTGATTTGCATGTCTTGTTACAGAAAATACAAAAAGACTGAAATTTGTATAGCAGAGTTTTGTGTCTTTGGTACAACATAGCGGTAAAGTACATATATAGTAGAGCTACATGTAGTGCTGTGTACAGTGATTGTTTAGGCACAAGGAATATGGACAAAAACAGAGTGCAATCCACATTTATAGTAGAGTTAAGTATGAATTTGATGACAGTCATATTTGCAGGAATAAAGATTAGCATAGTTAGAGACAAAATGAAGTTGCTATAGAGATGATTTAAGTTTAGTATACACTATTTTGCTAACCATAGTTAGTACATGAGCAAATCCGTGTAGGTGATAAGTGAGTCTTCGATAAATTTTTAAAGTTTTCTTTTGTGTTAGTGGTAGATCGTATGTTTTGAGGCAGGGAGTTCCAGATTTTGGCTATGCTGTTAGAGTCAAGGGAGTCACCAGCAGCATTGTTGCTTTTAGGAATGTTTATTAGTGCTTTGTTGTTGGAGCAAAGTGACCAATTGTTTGAGTAATGGCTAAGGTACTTTTTCAGGGTGGTTAAGTATTTGGTGGGCCATGGAAAGTTGGCTGTAAGCCAGTTGATTGGGGAAGTCTAGCCAGGAGAGTTATTGAAGAGCAGGGCAATGATGGAACGTGTAAGTATGTAGCTTCGGTAGCAAATTTTGCAGTTTTATTATAGCAACTTACAGCACACCAAATTAGCACATCATCCCGTCATTCTCTCATTTGTCCTCAAAAAAGAAAAAAAAAGAATATTGTCACAATCACCCTAGTTGCATTTATAAAAAAAAATTATAGAGCTGCATGCCTGGATATCACAGTATAACCTTGATAGTCTCATCACAGAAACCTACAATAAGTCTAACATTAAAGATCCTGAGGTACTGTTTGCAGCCTACAGCATTATCAGAGTTGATAGACAAAATAAGAAAGCAGGTAGGGTAGCCTTAATTTATCCAAGTTCATACAATCTCTCTGTTCACACAACATTCCAAAATGCCAAAATACTTGTCACTGCTAGGGCTAAACAATAAAAAAATGGGACATTTTGTTACAGTCAATATCCCACTTGAAAATAATATAACAACTTTAGAATAAATCCTCTCTTAAACAACTAATTATATACCTTATGAAAAAAATCATACTTGTTTGTCTTTTTCGGCTTTTCACGGTTAGGGTTCGCCACAGCGGAACTCTGGTCCGCTAATGATAGGCAGTCGATTTTTATGGTGCCGAGTTGCTGGCCTGATTCCCAACCTTCAGCGAAGGCACGCCCATTCACTCATGTCTTTCGGAGGCCACTTGACGACGGGGAGGACATGCAGACTACACACAAAAGGTACTCCAGCCGAGAATCGAACAGGAGAACTCTTGCTGTGAGGCAACAATGCTACCGCTGTACCGAAATCATACTAAAAGATATAAATATTGGACTAGCAAAACATTGTGTCAGACTTTCCCTCAGTTAGTATAAACCTTGATGGTTACACACAACTTATCAAAACACACACACTAGATTAAAAAATATCAGCAGTAAAGGTTCACTTCTAGACTGGATACTGGTCTCTGATCGTAGTAAATTTACCACGTGTGGAACCTATTGAAACTCACTTAGTGACCACCTTCAAGTTTATAGCCTTAGAAATACCACTCACCAACTTAAAACAACCTGAAACCTTTCTTAATTTAGTAAAGACTCCTTCATCAATACTTTGAGAACCTTTAATTGGTTTGCTCAAAAAAAATCTTCCACTCTGTGAGGCAGTTAATACTTTTAATACTTTATTCTTAAATACTGTAACAGCCATGCCCTACTCTGAAAAAAAATGAGTGAAAATTAACCACACACCATGGCTCACTACCCAAGCAAAAGCTACATGTCTAATAGAGACAAAGCTTGTAAAGAATGGTTTAAATTTAAAACTCCCTATAACCTGCAACTTTACAAAATATTGTGCAGTCTAAGTTAAAAAAAATGTTAACCTAGATTAAAAAAATTAACCTAGATTAAAAAAAATACATTAAAACCATGTACAACTTCACCACAAAAATAACCCCCAAAATTCTGGACATCAGTATAGTATGTAATATGTTACAGTTGGGCTAAAAGAAGGAACCTTAACCCCTCATAAGAGTTCTCCACTAGAAATTGCAACCTTATTCAATGCCTATTTCATGGAAAGCATTACCTCCCTAACTAAAAACTCTTCACCTCCATCAGTGCTTCTACCACCCCCTTAGTAACACCCAGTCCTAGTAATTCAGCAAACAATGGTTTAGACCAAAGCCAACATTTTCCATACACTATACACAGTACCGCTTCCTTTACCCTCCCACCCCAGTATCCTCATCTGAACATAATTTGCCCTCTGTAATCATTGCTAACAACTTCCACTTAGGACCTGTTTCCAAGTCAATGATAAAAAAAATTATACTTAAACTGAAACTTTGTTCAACTGCAGTTGACACCCTCCCAACTGAATACCTAAAGATAGCTGCCGATGCCATAACATACCCAATCTCTATCCTTTTCAATAGATCAATATCTGAATCCTGTGTACCCTCACTGTTGAAGAAATCCTATATTATCCGTCTTCATAAAGGTGACATCTCGGCTGACATCTCTAACATTCGGCCTATCTTCTACAACAACTGCTCTTAACATCCACCAAGTAACTGTCTCAACAGACCCCCCCACCATGCCCCAGGATTCACACTCCTCATTTCTTGATACACTGGAAAGTATTAGGGTACAACCCAACACCCTAATAATGGGCGATTACAACTACACCACCATTAACTGGGAAAACTACTCATGTACCAACTCTTTTGCTCAACGTTTTCTAGAATTCTTAAATTCCAATGCCTTGGAGCAACTTATTCACACCCCCACCAGGGGCAGCAATATCTTAGACCTGGACATTACCAACATGGGAAACTGGTGTTTCACACCAGAGGTCAATTCCTCGTTGGTCAGATCTGACCACAGGCTAATCAGCCTAGACATCCACGTCCCACCCCCAGCCCCAATTAGGGAAACCATCGTAAAAAACTTCTCCAAAACCAACTTCACACTTCTTAAGACAGAAGTGGCAAACTTCATGACACCCATGCAGATGGACAATAGAGGTATGACTGCCAAATCCTACACAAATGCACTTTATAAGCACTTACACGAGTGCTTGGATCCTACTATCCCTAATAGAACCAGGATGTTATCCTCCAAAAAAGGAAGCCAATCTGGTGGTCCTCTGCCATAAACAAACTCTACAACAGAAGAAAGAAACTGTTGCAAAAAAGAGTAAAATCCCATGACTGGAGGAACTCCCTGGTCAACCTCAGTAAGAAGCTGTGATCCCTCCTAAAATCCTCCAAAGCTAGTTACGAAAACAAAATTGCCACTGACTCTAAAGACAACCACAAAGCATTCTATAGCTATGTCAAGAATCTAAATGGGAACACTCAGATCTCCTCTGAGTTACAGCACAATGGCACTAAATATACAGAACCAACTGATATTGCCAACATTCTAGCAGATAGGTTCAGTGCTAACTTTACCCCCCTCTCACCCCCTAGAGGGCCCATCTGTATACCGGAAGAATGCAAAGTTCCTATAATCACGGCTACACAGGTAAAAAACACACTCTCCAAAGCCAAGAACACAGCATCGATGGGACCTGACAATATCCCAGGCTGCGTTCTACACGAACTACAGAATGAACTGGCACCCTACCTAAGTATCATGTTCAATCATTGCCTCACCTCAGGCTTTGTACCCACTGAATGGCGCACCGCGACAGTTATCCCACTCCACAAAGGGGGAGCCACGACGGACCCCGGGAACTACTGCCCCATTAGCCTGACGAGCCTGGTCTGCAAGGCCATGGAACGTATCATCGTGGAACTCATAAACAAAGACATTGGTAATCTCCAAACTCTGGACCCTACCCAGTTTGGATTTGTAAAAGGCAGATCATGTCTCCTAAACCTGATTGACTTCTTTGAAGCAGTCGCCAAAGCCATAGATGAGGGTAAAATGGTTCACACAGCTTATCTAGATCTCACCAAGGCTTTCGACACTATCCTCCACACTGGAATTATAGATAAGCTCACTAAACTAGGTATAAATCCCTATGTCACAAGATGGTTTGCCAACTGGCTCACGGACAGAACCCACACTGTGAACGTAGTGGATTCCAAATCTGACATCAGATCAGTGACAAGTGGAGTACCACAGGGTTCAGTCCTGGGTCCTCTCCTGTTTGGTATCTTCTTCTCTGAAGTGCAGGCCAACACAGAAGGTCTTTGGCTAACAAAGTTTGCAGATGACTGCAAACTAGGAGCCATAATCGAAACTCCTAACGATGTGGACAAACTACAAAAGGTCCTCACTGAGACAGATACCTTGTGTCAAAGCCATGGCCTGAAGCTCAATGCCAAAAAGTGTATTGTCAACCCCTTTGGTAAAAACTCTGTACCCATGAACTACCACATAGCTGGTAGTCTACTTAATGCCGAAAATGTGATGAGACCTTGGGACACAGGTGGACAGTAGTCTCTCCTTTGATAATCACATCGCCACAGTGGTCAGGAAATCCTTCTACATGACTCATCTCATCACAAAAGGATTCTCATCAAGAAAAAAAGAGGTCATTGTTACCCTCTACTCATCACTCATTAGACCCATTATAGAGTACAACGCCCCTTTTGGTATGTACTTCACAAGACATCTACAACAACTGGAAAGACCACAGAAATACCTCACAAAGAGGTTTACTGGCCTCAAACAGATGCCCTATGCAGACCATCTAAAAAAACTACAGCTTTACTCCATCGCATATCGCCTACTCAGGGGCGATCTCTGCCTAACATACAAAGCTATGTCAAACCCAGAGCTATTGGACATGCTCCACTTAAAGAAATCCCAATCCCTCCGAGCTACAAGCTGTAGGGACCTAAACCTTGTCACCACAATAAACAGAACATGCTGGAGGGATAGATTCCTGTCCCAGAGACTTCCCATACTCTGGAACAGACTACCTATCTATGTCAAACAGAGCTCCTCATTAGCACTCTTCTAGAAAAATCTTGATGATTGGATGGGAAATGGGAAATTCACCCCGGAATCACTTCTGTGGCTCTGCTCGACAGGGGCACAGGAAAATAAATTTCTTGGGTGGCGAAAGCCAGGGTACATTTTTTGGCTAGGCTTGTATGAGCCCTAGGGCCGATAGCCTAGTACCTACCTATGAACTTGGACTATCCCCTTCTTCATTACTGTAGTTCAGTAGCTGTTTAACTGTCAGATTGCAGTGTGTAGAATGACAGAACACTCTCTCAACATATCTACAAGTATTCCAAGGCTCTGTTTTTGATCCTCTCCTCTTTAATGTCTTTATCAGTTACCTGTATACCTATGTAGATCCAGCCTGTCTTGTACAGTATGCTGATGATTTTACAGATATGTGCATCTAATAACGTGCCTTAACTCCTCCATATCACACAAGAAGCTTTTTTCATCAAGTGGGAAATGACACCACCTACTGAACCCTAAAAAAAAAGTTACTGCTATTTTTCCCCAAGTCATACACTTCTGCTAAAGTGAATTTTCCCAGTCATACACTCCTGATAAAGCGAATTTCAAAATCTTTTCACTAAACTGAAATTGAAGTAGTCTCCCATACAAAACTTCTTAGAATGATTACTGATGATAACCTTAAATTTGACCTGCATATTCAAAATAACATAAAAAGGACTTGTCAAATTTTAGGAATACTCTATAGGTATAAAAACTTCCTTAGCAACATCATCAAAACCACACTTGCCACTACCTACCTTCTCCCATCTCTCTTATATGGTGCACCCATCCAGCTACTATTAAACATAAGCTGGAAGGATGTTATAATAAGGTTGCAAAATGTAATGTCATCTCTAGTGAACTGCAACTTGTAAGTACTCTATTTATTGACGGTCTTCTTTCAAGGTTTATTACAGCTGTCCAAATATTTGCAGTTCGTATAGGTTTGCACTGTATGAGCTGAAGCTGAATTTTTATTTAGTTAGTATGTCATTCTTCTGTATCAGGCTTTGTAAAAAAACTTTATTTAACTGTAACCATATTTTCTCATTGTGGAGCTTTTCTCCCTAGGCCTCTGCTGAAAATGGAATATTATACCAGTTGGACTTTCCCGATAAACAAATGTCAAATAAATACATTAAATTAAAGGAATTGAAATGTCCCAGGAGTTTGATAAGATTCCATGAAGGAAGGTTGTGTTATTCCCAGAAAGAAGGTGCACTAAGAACTAAACATAAAGTAATGGTAGGCTGACAAGCAGGCACTGTCAAAACATGTACTTTAAAAGCTGTCTTGATGTCTTGGAACCCTCATCAGCAGGTAGTCTGAGAATAATTTTCACATGAAGAAAACTGTGAACGTGTTACTGATGTAAGCACATTCACATATTTTCTCCATCTTTACAAGTTACTAAAAGTTGATAGAAATATGTTATTGTAGCGTGACTTCAAGAAATGTGATTTTCATTATTTTATAATTGCTGGAGACCTGAATGTTATAGAAGATGCGTAAAGACAAACTAACATTATCTGATTTATTTAATTATAGCATATGTCCTTACATTCACTGTTGCAGTGTTCTTAATGTATGAGATTCCCTGCTGTGGAAGCCCAACAACAGTCAGTATACCAAAGACTACTGTTGCTGTAAGGTATGCCATATGTTACACATGCTCCTCACATAACATAGGGCATAAAGGTGATGTCTAGACATACCGTCCTCAGAACTTCTTTGTATGAGGACATGAAAATTCCTGTACAAAATCTTGTAACAGACCTTGTGTCCAGTATACTGCCATAGACAACAGAGCTAGGGACAGATATGGCAAAAAAGTCTATACCTCTACTACCTTGGCTTTCAGAGCCCTTGGCTACCAAATATAAATGACCAAGTATGACTATTCATTTTGGGAAACTTGAACATGTCTCTGGCTAAATTTGAAGATTTGGAACATGTCTCCAGTTATCTCTCTGCTCAACAGTGCCACTTAGGGAACCAGACATTCCATTAAATGCAGTGGCCATTTGTTCAGCCATCCACAAATTTGCTTGGTTTCACTTTTAGTCCTTCCAGAAAATGTCAAGGCCAAGCTTCTGGACTCCCTTCTCCATCGGGATTTCCATTTTGGCCCTTCTGCTGCTGAACTTTTCAAAACGCAGTAGAAAAAAGGCAAGGTCATGCAAGACCTTAAACAGATTTTTTTACTTCAGTCCCTGTATACAAGAGGAACTATTCCTCTAAACTCACGACTTTTGTTTGCAAGGTGCATAAGTACACCCAAAAGGGAAAGAAACTTGGCAAGAAAAGATTTAAAGAGAAACCTCGATGGGATTCCAGGCTTGGAAAAGCCTCCTTTCCAGACAAACCCACTGCTGACTATCTTCTGTCTCTTCCCTCCCACCTTGGTCCACACATTCCTCTTTTCCTAAGGCTACATCTGCTCCTCCCAGCCTGGAAATTCATTACCCGAGCCAATTGGGTTATGTCCATCATGCAAAATGCTTAACAAAATGTCTAGTAAGGAGCGTCCATTCCTAAGGGGTACCCCCTCCACACACACATCAGTCTTACCTGATTCCCTCCTTGCTTCAAAAACTATTGAAATTTGAAATAGGGGACTGAAATATAGTCTTTCATAGATAGGCACCAAGAGCCTTGATACATATGCCTTTACTGCCCCAGCTTGACGTTTTGTGATGATGTGCTGAACTTCTGCTTAGTATGCAAATCAAAAAATGTCCAAAAAGATTTCTCTTCTGTGTTGTTGCAGCAGAAATAAAATAAAATCCACTATGTTTTTCAGACTTTTTTTTTATTTGCAGATTGCCATTGTTTACTTGCCAAATGTTTGAGCAACCGATGTATGGGATCAAATATAGTATAGTGCTACACTGAAAGCCTTAAAGTAGATTAGGTTTCTAATGCCATCTTTACAGCTGATTTTCTTTAGTTTTTCCCTGAAAGTTTCATAATACATTCTCAAAAGGAGACTGAAATGTCCTTTTACAGATAGACACTGCATCATATTTTAGAGGTGTTCACTACCACATTGACATTTTGCATTATACCTGGTTTATATTGGGAGCGCCATTTTGAACTTCTACTCATTGCGCAAAACATAGAAATGACCTTCAATACTTCTCTAGTGACTTGAAATTGGATCAGAAGTAAAAGCATTGTATATTTCACAAAAAAATGTATATTTTTCCATTTATTATGTGGTGTAGCTACAGTGCCATGCTTTCAAACAGGTAATGCTGTAATGGCCAAATTCAGAGAGGTGCTGCAGTTCAGACTGGGAGGTGTTGGCTAGTAAGCATGCACAAAACTGCACTTCTGAGTGGTCTGTTATCATGTTAAAGTTTCATAATGAAATCTCAAAGGAACTGAGATGCTGGCATCCAAAGACTAACTGTAGTGGTTTAAGTTCAAATGCCTTTACCTGCACAGTCTGAGTTTTTGCATTGTACTCTTTTTTCATTGAGTGTTTTGTGCCGTACCTCAGATGTGTACACCAGGTACAGCAATGGCATAAAAGTACAGTTTTGTACCTACCATAAATGTAGATGTTCGAGGATCTCCATTGCTGCAGTCCTGACATAAGGGTATTCCGCTGTCCACCATTGGCCCGAATACCAAAGGGCTAGAACCGGCGTCGGTCATCGGCGCCCGAGACTGACGTCAGTACGTGTCAGTACAAATGCGTATGACCGATGCCATAACCTCTGTCTTTCTTGCCTCAGACGTCAGAATGCAAAAAACACCACCCAAACCCCAACCTAAAAAGAAAAAGGGGGAAGGAGGGAGGGAAAATTGGACTGCAGCAATGGAGATCCTCGAACATCTACATTTATGGTAGGTACAAAACTGTACTATGTTCTTCGTCTCCCATTGCTGCAGTCCTGACATATGGGTAGAATCCCAGAGCAACGGAAAAAAGGGAGGCTGGTCAACTAAATAGCATTAGAAGCTGCTGACATGCCCTGTAAGACTGCAGTGGCAAACCCAGCCCTAGACCTAGAATAAAGAGGTAAATGATAATGCTTTGTAAAGGTATGTACAGAACTCCAAGTAGCTGCTTCTAGAATGTCTGTAGTAGCTACCCCTCTCAAAAAAGCAGTAGAAGTGGCCGTAGCCCTAGTAGAATGAGGCCTGATCCCAGCTGGAACATCCTCTCCATGATGAGAGTAACAAAAAGCAATACAATGGCCAATCCACTTGGAAATAGTTTGTTTCGAGACAGCTTTCCCTCGTGAAGTCAAAGCAAAAGAAACAAATAATTGTTGAGATCTTCTGAACTCTTTGGTTCTGCTCAAATAATACCTCAACTGCCTATGTACATCCAAAGAATGCAAAACCTTTTCCCCTTCATTTTGGGGGTTAGCATAAAAAGTAGGCAAATGTATAGATTGGTTCAATGCCACATTAGAAATCACTTTAGGCAGAAAAGTAGGATTAGTACAAGGAAACTCTGTCATTGTGAAAAATCAGAAAAGGTTCCACTGCCATGAGGGCCTGTAATTCAGATACCCTTCTAGCAGAAGTAACAGCCAATAAAAATGCAGTCTTCCAAGACAACAACTGCAATTCAGCTGTAGCTGCAGGTTCAAAAGGAGGCAGAGTCAGCTTTTCCAAAACAAAATTAAGATCCCAGGTAGGAGTAGGAGCCCTCCGTGGGGGTCTGATATTCTTTGCCCTCTAAGAAACTGTTTAACCAATGGATGTGAAAATAAAGGAGGGTCACAATCATAGTGAGCAGAAATAGCTGCAGCATGCACTTTTACAGAAGAGAAGGACAAACCCTTGTCCAATAAAATAGTCAAATAATGCAATGTACAACTCAAATTAGGCAATTCGACATCAAAGCCTTTAGCTGAACTCCAAAGAAAAAATCTCTTCCATTTACCAGCATAAACTTTGAGTACTAGGACGCCTGGCTTCCAAAATAACATCCAAAACCTGTTGAGGGAGCTGAAGGTCCTCCTTCTCTAAAACAGAATGCGCCAGGCTGTCAGGTGTAGGGATTGCACCCTGACATTGAGAAAATGATTGTTTTCCTGAGACAATAAGTGAGGAATCTGTGGTAATGGCCAAGGTGGTACATGAATTAAGCTCCTCAACAGAGGGTACCAATGCTGACGAGGCCAATCCAGTGCTATAAGGATCATGCAAGGTTTGTCCCTCCTGACTTTCAACAGCACCTTCGGAAGAAGAGGCAAAGGAGGAAAAGCATACACGTGAAGGTTGCTCCAACTGAAGGATAGTGCATCTATTTTCCAGGCTTTTGGATGAAATAGCCTCGTGCAAAACAGTGGCAGTTGGAAATTCAGAGGAGAAGCGAACAGATCTATGTCCGGAGTTCCCCAAGCCATTGTCAACTGAAGAAATACCTGAGGGTCCAATTTCCATTCGTGAGGATCCACAATCTGTCTGCTCAGAACATCTGCTAAAGAATTTTGTGCTCCTGGCAGAAACTGTGCTCGAAGAGTGATGTGCAGATTCAAAGCAGTTTCCCATAACAGCATTGCTTGTCTGCAAAGAGGGTAAGAATGAGTTCCCCCTTGCTTGTTGATGTACCACATGACAGTCGTGTTGTCTGTTCGAATCAACACCAGTCCTGGTTGAAGTAGGCTTTTGAATCCTTCCAAAGCCAATTGAACTGCCAGCATCTCTTTCATGTTGATATGCAAGTGAAGTAGCTCTGGGGCCCAAAGGTCTTGAATCCATTTTCCTCTGAAATGAGCTCCCCAGGCTGACTCCGAGGCGTCTGTCGTTAATATCTGACTTGCCTCTGGTTGGGTCACAGAGAGCCCCTTGTTTAGGTGACATTCCTGAGCCCACCACAGAAATTCTCTCTGAATGCAAGGTAGAATCCGAATGACAGTGTCCAAATCGTGGCAGTGTTGAGTCCAAACGCTTTTGAGATACCATTGTAGCTTCCTCATATGCAGTTTGGCATTGGGAAGTACTAGAATGCAAGATGCCATGAACCCCAAGGCTTGAAGGACTGTCCTTGCAGTCAGCCTGGACATTACTGACAGCTGTTGGAAGTATAGGTGAAGATTCCTTTGTTTGTCCGGGGTAAGAAATGCCATCTGAGCAGCTGTATTCAGTTTCACACCCAGAAAACACATCTCTTGTGAGGGTACTAGACTGGACTTTATTTCGTTCACAGAATATCCTAGGCACCTTAAAACTGTCATTACATACTGCAGATGTTGAAGAAGTTCGTGCTTGCCTTGAGCCAGAATCAAACAGTCGTCCAGATAAGGATAAATTTGAATTTCTTGTAGCCTGAGAAAAGCTATTACTGGAGCCAGGAATTTTGTGAATACCCTGGGCGCAGTAGACAAGCCAAAGGGCAATGCAGAGAACTGATAATGCAAATTCCCATTCCGAAATCTCAGGAATTTCCTGCAACTGGGCCTGATAGGAATGTGAAGATAGGCCTCTTTGAGATCCAGAGTCACCATCCAGTGATCTTTGCCCAGCATAGGTAACAGCTGTTGCAGTGTTAACATCTTGAATTTTGGAATTTCCAGAAAGGTATTTAGAATGGACAAGTCCAGAATTGGTCTCCAAGTATTTCCTTTCTTTGGCACTAAGAAAAGACGGGAATAAAACCCTGTGCCTCTTTCTGCAGAAGGTACTTCCTGTATTGCGTCCAACTGAAGCAGAGAAGAAATTTGAGCCTGTGCTTCCAGTCTTTGCTGACGAGGCACATCCGGCATACCTTTGAAAGGAGGGAATGTGTGAAAATAAAATTTATAGCCTCGATTTATTATGTCCAATACCCATTTGTCTTGGGTAACCAAATGCCAATTCCTTTTGAAAAATCTCAGTTTTCCTCCTAGAGGGGCTGCCAGCAAGGCAGAGTCCGGCAGCTGAAGACACGGGTCATTGGGTCTGTTTCCGAAAGGACTGACCCCTGCCCTCCCCAGCAGAAGGGGTAGAAGAACTCAAAGGCCTAGAAGTAACAGGGCCCTGAGAGGAAGCCCTACCTCTACCTCGCCTCGACCTGCCCCTAGATTGATAATCCAAGAGGGAAAGACCATCCCTTAGCAGGCCAATTCCTACTGAACTTAGGGGCTGAACCTGTAAAAATCCTTAACTGCCTGCATAGACTTAGCTTTTCCTCCATTTTTTCAAAACTGATTCTACTGGAGGGCCAAAAGAACATCAGATTGTAGAGGAGCATCCATAATTCGAGCCTTAACATGCTCTGACAAGGTCTGATCTTTAAGCCAAGCATGCCTACGAATAACTGAACTAGTAGCAGCCACCCTGGAAGAAGCCTGTAAAGCATCAAAACCACACTGCAAAGAATGCTTACCAACTTGGTCTGAAGCATGCACTAAATCCTGAAGCTCCTTACATTCAATACCTTCAGCTAAAGCATCTACTTTACATTTCAATTGGCCCAGCAAATAATTTTGATACCGGAGCATATGAAACTGACAATTTAAATCTCTCATAGCCAAAGTAGAAGAGGTATACAGTTTTTTACCCCACCTATCCAGGGCCCTAGCATCCTTGTCCAGAGGAACTGGATTCCTAACCACAGAAGCCCTAACCCCTTTGGGGCCTTGAGTAATAGTTTCTGGATCAGCCCTAGGACTCTTATATAAGTACTTGTGAGCTTCCGGAACCCTGTAGTATCTATCTGGTTTAACCGGGGCAGGAGGCAGAGAATCTGGGTTAAGGGCAGCCTCAGAAAACACATCCTGAACAACATCCAGTACAGGGGGAATAGCCAAAGGCCTATGCTGAGGCAAAAACAAGAATTCTCTTAGTCTTTTACGAGAATCAGAATAATCCTGGCCCTCCCATTTGAAATGTTCCCTCATGGAATGCAAAGTCTCAGAGAAAGAAAAATCTTCTGGAGGGGACGAGGGAGTAGAGTCCTCAGCCTCCGAATCAGAATAAGGAGGGAAATCCTGAAGTTCTTCTACAGAGGAATCTGACTCCTTGGAAGACTGAACCAAACCCTCCAACTCTGTCTCTACCCTGGGCCTCTTCACAGGGGGGGCATAGAACCCCTAATTAAAGTAATCAAATCTTCAGCCATCTTTAACATGTGCTTCCTAGGAGCTGGACCCTGGGGACTAGCACCAGCAGGGGCAGACTTAGACTTAGAATGGGCTCTGCTTTGAGAAGGAGGAGGCCTAACTACCCTATGAGGGGAGGGAACCACTGACATCAGAGAAGCACCCTCAGCCTGGCCTACACAGGAGAAGCCACTTCCTGCAGTAACAAAGGCTCCCCTTGAGACTCAGGTAAACTTTCAGAAGGAGCCGCTGAAGTAGCCAGTGGTACTACAGAACCGGCGTCCGGAGTGGACGCCTCATCCTGTTTGGACCGCAAAGACTTTTCTTTGCGTTTCTTAGAAGAACCAGTCGTCGGAGAATCCGACGGCATGTTATAATTACAACGCGTTTACCAAACACCAGCCTAGCACAGTCCAACCGGCGTTTAATAGTGCGCTTGTTAAAAGTAGCACAAAAGCGACACCCAACAACGTCGTGCTCAGGCCCTAAACAAGGAATGCAGAGTGAATGGTAATCCCTATGAGGAATCTGTTTCCCACAAGAAATACAGTTATTAACTTTTTCTGACATCCGTCAATACTGAGGCAAGAAAAAGACAAAAGTGTCCCCAACGGGGTACTTAGCCCAACTTGGTCTCCGGTCTGAAACTCGAAAACCGACAATTCCAGAACGCCGAACGGCACTTGCAAATGCTGCTTCTGCTTAGGACCACGCGGCAAGAAAGACTGAGGTTATGGCGTCGGTCATGCGCATTTGTACTGACACGTACTGACGTGAGTCTCGGGCGCCGATGACCGACGCCGGTTCTAGCCCTTTGGTATTCGGGCCGATGGTGGACAGCGGAATACCCTTATGTCAGGACTGCAGCAATGGGAGACGAAGAACATCTACTGTTTACTGATTTATCATTGCATCGGAAGTAAAAATCCAATTTATTTTTTCTGAATGCAAAAGTTTTTTTTGTCATCAGAATTAAAGTCCCAAAGCTTCCCCATGTCAGTTTTAGATCACTAGGCTATTTTACAAGAAGATAAAGTTGTGTGCATCTTCGCAGGAGTAGCTGAGTGTCATGATATATTATTATACAAATTTGCTATAATGCTTCATATGATTACAGGTAAAGGTAATTTATTGCAGGCTACCTCCAGTAGGCTTATGTAGTCATTTGTCTGCAATGTACTACATTTTGCTTCACAAAAGAATGTATATCTTGCATTTTGCAAGCTAGCAAATGCAGTGTGCAAATAGAATGACATTGATGGTGTGCTTTCTTAGAAAATGAGAACCAGAAATTATACTCTTTCAGGGCAAAAGTAGATTTTTTTTCCATTTTCATTGTAAATGTTAAAGCCAAATATTCATATTTATATTTGCTGATGGTTTTACATTCTGTAGTCTGCTGCCTCTAAAGGCTATTAAGCTGTGCAGAACAAACTGAAAGTGGGATTACCGAGTGGTCTTGTTTTAAATTTTTCAAAATGATATCTTGAAGCAGGTGAGAGCGGTTGCAGTTTGAAATTCAAATGGAATTCAGCCTGGAATAGCCTCTGCAAAAAATTGATAGAGTGCAACTTTTATGGCAGTCAGCTAAAAAGAAGTGTGTAACTTTCAGTTATTTCCAGAGTAAAATAAATAAAGACTATCCATTGCAAGAGTACATAATGTTGATGTGATTTCAAGTTAAAAAAAAAGAATCATTTTTTCTGTATAAAATAAAAAAAATAATTCCTTGTATACGTTGTCATAAATTATTTTTTTTGTTAAAATTTGAGATGCAGCTGCTACATTTTTTGAGTTTAGGTACCTAGTCTAATTTGAGTTTATGAGTCTAGTATAATAATGTTTTATAGATAGTTATGCCATAAATATTCCCTGAACATTTATTGAATAAATGTTGATCCATTTTGGAGGTACAAGATTTTAAAATGCAGTTTGCAAAAACAGGCAAAAACAGCCAGTATTCTGGTAGAATAGGCATTCTGAGAATGCTCAACGATTAGAGTTAAGTCTCTTTCTTGCCAGGGATAAATAAGCTGTCTTGTGTATGTACCTTTACTACACCATGTGTCTCAGGGAGCACAAATAAAACAGTTTTTCACAAGTCTGTTTAGGGAACTGCTTGGTGGTATTTTTTCACACCAGCGTACTGTTTTTTTTATGTGTTGACAGTCTGGCATTCAGATGATGTGCTTAATATTTTCAGGTTTTGAGAAGGTATTTTGAGATGCATCTTATCTTTGAGTAGTGGTTCAGTTTCTTTTCTTCAACATTAGCCAAGCAGTTGGGTCTGCTGCTTCAGATAATGTAGAAAGGTTGTTTTAGGTCAGATTGTTTTGACAGGATATATGTGTTCTGCGTCACTAACGTTTGTCAAATTTGAATTTCCCTGGAATCTACACAGAAGCAGTTGCTATATAGGCATTTCAGATACATAAGAGTTATTTTGTATAATGTTTACAGAAATCCTTTCTATTCTTATGCACCCCTTATTTTTCTTAATGATAACTTTGCTAGCTGTTCACAATTTTGTTAGATTTCTTGATAGGGTATCAGTTGTATCACTGCTGCCAGTCAGTTTTAAAGAAAGATTTAAATTTTCTAGTTTTCTCTCAGAACTGTTAGGATAATTTATTAATTTGCTAAACTTTCACCACTCATTTTTCATGTTTGGTGAAAAGTCATTGAATATGATCTAAATTACATGTTTTACGCCTGCTGACTGGAACCTTTTGGCTTCCTTGCAGTTTCTGCGTTTTAGGGCTCTAATCTTTATTTATGGTAAAAATGTAAGTGTTATACGAACTATATGTTATATTTAGCTATCTCCTGTAATTGTTTTAAGTAGTATTCACAAAACGTTTCTTGAAAAAAATTCAGTAACACCACATAGCAATGAGTAAAGAAGAGACTGAAGATTAAATAATTTATTGCATTGCAAGTTCATGTTAACAAGGGTATAGTACCCATCTAATGGTATAATAAATAAAAATAAATCAGTATAGTTATAGGCACATAGACGTTTACTAGGCTAATGGTCCTAGAGTCTTTTTAAGCCTAGCCATTCATGCTTCAGTTTTCCTAGTTATCAACTCCATGGGCTAGTATGGCTTTGGTACATGCCTGTGCTAGGGAATCTACAAACAGCCTCTGTCCATAAGGGTCACATGGGACAAGCCAGGGAAAATTTGCTGTTTCCTGTCCATTGGCCAGATTGTGCTTGAATAGGCTTAAGAAGGAGCTCTGTATAACATATTTCACGTTAATTGGAATGCACTTTAAAGTTATCTTCTTAATTGCTTAAGAGAAATTTTCAGTCTCTGTCTAAGCTGACATTATTTTTTCTGAGTTTTAGTTTCTCCTATCCCGCTTGCTGTTGCAGTTTGGGCTTGAGGTATATTTTTGTATGTATATATGTATTTATTTAAAGTTTGTTATCTGGGATAGGTGACTGGTACCAGACCTTTTAAACCTTGACCTGGGCCTGGTGTAGAATATATAGAAGACAAATAAATATATAATGTAGACAGGATTAGTATATGTTGGCAAACACATTCGGCACAATATTTAATAAGTTAAGTATGTCTCTACAAATACAACAGTGAGTAGGAGTATAAGATGAACATGGGTGTAAGTTAGCTAACAATGAAAGAGTCTTGAGTTTTCTCAAGGTTAAGTTTTTAGTTTCTATGAGCTGTGATTTTATATGGTTATGCAAGCAGTAATGCTTGACAGGGTGTGTTTGTGGAGGGCCTCTACACCACTGGAAAAGCAGTAATTACACATTAACACACACCCAGGATGGCATTATTGTGCTTAGAGTATGGGTTCCTGTAAAATTCTTGTGTTTTACTTACTGATATTTTTTATTGCTATATTATTTTTTATATATTTTTTATGTAAAATAGTTCCTCCACCTAATGTTTCAAAGTTGCTGTAATATATCTCAATAGTGTTTGAGGAGACATTTTACATCCAAAATATCTAATTTTTTAAAAAAAAAATATGTAGATATTTGCTTTATTTTTTTGGCCCTTTACTGCTAAAATGGCATAATGGTTAAGGTGTTTACCTTACAGACAAAAGGTGCAGGGTTTGATTCTCACATGGGGTAATTGGCTAGGCTTGAAATGGCCCACAAGGGTAATCAGCCTAGTACTAACTAACCTATGAACCTATAGTCATTGGTGCTTGAAGTCACTAAATAATGTACATTTGACTTTCAGACTTCATTTCCTTCAGAAAATTCATGTTAACACAATTCCTGTTATTTATCTTACTTTGTTATTTTTATAAGTACGATATTTAAAATCTAGTCCTATTTTTGAGCCTTTGTTCCCCTTTATTTCAGGCTTTATCCAGATTTCTTGAGCTAAACGGTCAAGAGGTACGCAAACCTCTTGTCTGCTGCTACCAGTGGTTCATCATCTCTCTCTCTTCTTCTCTTTCTCTGTATGTGTTTTTTAAGAGGAATATATTCCTGTTTTGAGCCTTTGTTCCCTTTTTATTTTATCCAGGTAACTTGATCTAAGAGGTGAGATGTAATTAAACCTCCTCAATGCTGCTGTTGCTTGATAGCTGTCATTTTTGACTCGCATGCACCTTGCTTTCATGCATGCAAGCATGCATTCACACAGACAGACCACACAAGCAGAAACATGCACCCACACACTTTTTCTCTTATATTTACATTTTACACTCGCTAAACTGCAAAACCGCTACTTAGCGAGTGTAAAATAATGTCTCGATTGATCACACTTTCACGCACATGCATGCATGCATACATGCACACATATACTCTCAAACACGCAGACATAAACACACACACACACACACACACACACACACACACACACACACACACACACACACACACACACACACACATTTTGTTTTTTAGTTTTCTTTTTTATATGTTTTACACTCGCTAAACAACAGAAATGCTATTAGCAAGTATAAAATCATTGTGGCCATTATTTATTTTTTCAGTCCGAGCTCCACAGCAGCTTGAAATGCTGCCGTGAAGAGGCAGACTCATTTTTCAGTGTGCATGACTTGTACATTACTACCTTGCTGGAGAACATTCGTTCTCCATTCAGGGTTCTGATGTATCATTTGCCCATGCTCTAAAATGTATTATATTTTCTGAGCTAGATAGCGGTAGTGGTAGTGTGGCATTTTGCACAGAATATTAAGGCTGTAAGCTGTTGTTTAATCCAGAAGTCCAGGGTTTGACTCCATCAGCTTTCATTTGCCTACTTGTGACTCTCTGCAAGTCATTTAACTAGACAGTGCTCCCTGGCTGTGGCTAAAACTGGTCCCTGTGGATCAGTTAGATACCCTGGTGAAAAATGTTGCTAAAGGTAGTAGATGAGTATATTTTGATGAGTTCATCAGTCAAAGTTTTTGACTATTTGAATTGCTTATGAAATATTAATTCATTTTCTGATGCCCACTTTATCCAGTTCAGGGTGGCAGGGAAGCTGGAAGATGGTCCAGTAGTTAGTGGGAACAATGCAGAAAAACTAATCTTGGATGGGGCAGTAGTCCTTCATAAGGCGCACACACACATTCACACACTTTGTACACTACACTACACTACACTGGCTGAAATGCAGTTTGCAGGTTCACTAATTCCCCTCTGGCATATATTTGTGATGTGGGAGGAAACTGGTGCAGCTTTCAGAATCTCGTTTTTCCAAAAAGAGCACATGCAGGCAAAGCAGCCCAGCCAAGAGCTGAAACATATCAAGTGCCTGCTTAAAAAAGTGTTGCTGTCCCTGAAGCAATTCTCTCTTTAACTGTTGCATCTCTTAAGATGAGGGGAATTAATATTTTCCCTTATTTTGATGGCAATCTTATCCATACTCAATGAGAAGAACATTCAGAAGACAGTGGTGCAGCGGTTAACGTTGTCGCCTCACAGCAAGAGGTTCTCCGGTTCGATTCTCGGCTGGGGTGCCTTCTGTGTGGAGTTTGCATGTTCTCCTTGTGTTCGCGTGTGTTTCCTCCGGGTACTCCGGTTTCCTCCCACATTCCAAAGACATGCATCTGGAGTGTTTCTCCCCGGGCCTCCGCTGAAAACAGGCTCTGTGGAACCTAGTTGGACATTCCCGGTCAACAAATGTTAAATAAAAAAAATAAAATAAAAAAAATAGTTACTTTTTTGGTCTTTGTGACGCTTACAGTGACTGAAAGAAATTAAATCATAGCTGATCTCTTGCATCTCATGCCCTTGATCCTAATGCCTCAAAAAACTTCCTGCTGCATGTAATGTAACAGAGCATTAAAATATTTTTTTTTATGGGGCAACCCCCATGCCCGTAAACTTGTATATATCAACTCCACAATCTCATAACATGGAAAAAGGGAGAAACTCCACAAAGCTGTGTACAGCTGTCTGAAGCACTCACCTGTTTTAATCTAATATTTGTGAATGCGTTTTTTTTCCAAGATATTGTGCCGCAAGAATACATGGAAAAGCCAGCTGAATCTCCCATTGCAGAATAGTGTTTTTGGAGACCTCTTCTGGATGCATTTCAGGAGAAATTCTTTAGTCAGGTGAAAAGACACACAACTTACTGTTTTTACTTGATTGGGCTGCATGTCAACCAGACTGTTGTTACCATTCTGAGTCGCTTGTGATCCAGCATCATAATACTACAAAATAAATACTTTCCTGTAGTCACTAAGCTATGTAAAACATTAACAAACAATGGATTACCCCACAATTAAAATCAATGTACAATTTTTCAGATTCAGTTTACAAACAATGGAAGCAAACCCCTAGCCTAGAAAACCAGAGCAAATTCACCAACTCACAAAAACAGTTTTGGAATCTACAGAATAATATCACAGGAAGAGCAAAGTACAAAACCAAAACAAAACGTGACTTCATACAAACAAGTCCAGGTTCTCTGTACTACAAACAGTTCCGTACAGTATTTAGCACCTCTGTACCCCAACAGAAGTCAGATATCTAAACCCCTCAGCTGAACCTTCACCCATACTCTGTCATTCTGGTTCAAAAAACAAAACAAAAAAAAAAAAAAAAAACAAAGAAATTAAATGCTTTGACCAGATCCCAACTGACACCCTTCCTGAGGTTGATGACCTTATACCTTGATTTTTTTTTTTTTTTTGCTGTGCAGAGAGCACATCCTAGCGCCACTCAAACTCCTTTGCCGTCTATTTTTCTCACAGAACATTGTGTCATCCAGGTAGAAGCAAGCAACTGTGAAACCCATGCTGAAATTAACAAAGCCCAAAGAAGCAAAATACTTTTACCCAATATCAGTACTTCTACCCCTAGGTAAAAAATACTTAAAAAAAAAAAAAAAAAAAAAAAAAGTCTTTACCCATCTAACCAAAGATGTCAAACAATACAGCACTGTTACTCTCCACCAACATGGCTTTTGATCTGGTCGTAACATACTGAAATGCCATATTTACGTTGTCAGATGACATCTTGCATAACACAAGCATAGGCTATAACTGGGGCAGTATTTATTTTCCTCTAAAAAGCCTTTGATATCCTAGACAGTGAACTTCTGTTTAATACCCTCCTCACAGCAGGCATCAGATCCAGCCCCATCCCTTGTTTTACCAACAGCCAATTTAAAGTGCAAGCTGGCAAAATGGTGTCCACATCTGCCCCACTCATAAAGGTATACCACAGAGATATATTGTCTCACTACTCCTGTTTTTGCAAGCCTGCCAAAAACTTGTATAATCCTTTATGCAAAAAACATGGCCATCTACAGATTTGACACATCTTATTCCACCATTAAAAGACAAATTGAAAGTAAACTATCCTGTATCTAAGTGACTGTCAACTAACAGTCTCATTCTAAACACATCAAAGACTAAAGCCAAGTTCATTCATAATGTATGCTGCAGCTACCTTTAATGAAGGGTATAGCCAGGGCATATTTAATGTTGGATGTTGCTCCAAGGTATATGCTACTGCATTCGACTCAAAGCTCATCACTGTGCCCAAGGTAATCTGTTGCTCAGTGTATAGTGGTCAGCTATCTCACCAAAAAGAGCAGTTAGGGTCTAGCAAATACTGTGGCTATATTGTGGGTTTATTACATACTACTTGCCTAAAAGTACTATTTAGTCCTAACAGCTACACTCAATTCTAAGTGTAATTGTAGACCTAATTATCATAAGGAATATTGCTAACTGACTTAGTGAATTTATTGGAAATAATATTGTTGTAGTATCTAACTATGGTTAATAGCTACCTGTAAAATTATGTCTTAACTACTGTACATTTGTATTGTAATCTCAGCTACTTTGTGAAAATATTATCCTGTTGCCTATATCTCCTATAGCCACCACTCCCCCCACATATGTACTGCATCTCCAGAAATATCTAGTTACCCATTTCTTTCCTTCACAGGTCATTACTAGGCCATGACACTCGGGGGTCCCTGGAAAACAGCCTGCAAATACCTAGCTCACTTCATGGTCTTCCACCAGGTCACTCATATACAGCAGGCAAATACCACAAAGGATAACCACAGGTCTCACTGACTTTAACTATACCTAAGAGACTGAAAATAAATCTTATTATTTTCCTACCGTTTGCGCTGTAGTCAGTAACCAACAAGAACCTACCGTACACCTCTCTGTCTCATAATAATCTTCCTGGCTTTTCTGTCAAAACTCCTACGCTGCTAAGAGTTACCACCACCCCTAAGCACTCCCTACCTTCTCTGCCTGTATCTTCTAACTATCCTAACACTTCTCTGCACACCACTCCTAGTACCCTATACCTACCTTCTTCACTGATTTTTTTGTGTGCTTTCCTCTCTTTGCTTGTCGAGCCAGCCAGCCCGCTCTGGCTCACTTCACTCCCCTCCCCCCCAATTCCCACCCCTCCCCACTACACCTACATTTATCTTTACACCTAACCACACCTCTCACCTGATTATCCAATCACATACACTTACCCATATCATCCAACACTGCTCCTCAACCCTCCTTTAGTTAACTCCACTCTGCTGCTCCTCTGTCACTGACTACCAACCATAACTCCCAAACCCTACCCTTCACAAAGACTACAATTCACACATCTTATTAACATGTTACTAGTACATATTACTTCCCTATTTATACTATCAACAATTTCTCTTCTCACTTCTTACCATATCCACCTACAAGTAACCCCATATTACACAGCTACTGCTGCCTTTCACCATAATAATATTAAATCTTGCTTCTCTCTCTCTTCCTTTATCCTTACCCTATCACCCACTGACTACTCATACTTTAAAATACTACCTCACCCCAACTATCATCGACCCTCCCTAAAATTCAACAGACAAATCACAAAACTCTTGCAGTTCACTTTCTACATCAACTCTAAGTTATCTTGCTGTGGGGATATTCATCCCAACCCTGGACCAACAACTCTTACAAACCTACCCCTCCCTCAAATTCCTCATCTCCCCAACAGCCTAAATCAACTTCCTAGGAAACTTACTGACCTACTGTTTCTAAATATAAACTGTAGACGTATCTCCAACAAAATCCATGACCTGCATGCCAGTCTTTCTCTGTACTTGCCTGACATAGCGGTTGTAACTGACACTTGGCTAAAGCCACATATCAACGACAATGAAATTATTCCCCCAGGATACAATATTCTAAGGAAGGATAGAAAGGACAAAACAGGTGGTGGCATTGCTATATTATTCAAGAACCATCTCACAGTGCAAGCATTAAGTATACAATATCCCTCTGTTGACAATGCAGAAATATTGTTCACCCAACTGCAACTCAAATCCAAAAAACTAATAAACATAATTGCATGCTATATACACCCTGGCAGCAATATACCTACTCTAGAAAACCTGCTCCATTGGTCCTGCTTATCTCTCCAAAATGAAACCATAATTCTGGGTGATTTTAATATAGATTGGCTATCCTGTAACTCTTCCACCCCAACAAATCATATTAATCTTCATGGCTTTACCCAAGCCATCCAAACACCAACAAGAATTGACAAAAGAACCAAAAGGGAATCAATCCTTGACTGGATTCTAACTAATAAACCAAGCCATCCCTATCTTGCAGGTTGCCACCCCAGTAGTCTAAGTGACCATCTGCCAACCTTCCTTCTATGACAACACAACCTTAATTCCAAAGACATGGTCTGCCATCTCATTAGTAGCAAAAAGAAATTGAACCCCACCCACCAATTTCACTGTACAACTAAAACATTGCAGTTGGGCACCCCTGAAATACCTGGAACTAAATGAGGCAGTTACTTACTTTAATACCACCTTTTTAGATGTATTAGATCTTCACTCCCCTCCCAGAACCATAAGAACCAGATCTAATCCCACTCCATGGCTTACCAAAGAAACCAAATCCTTCCTCAAAGCTAGAGATAAAGCATGGGATCACTGGAACACTGTTAAGTCCCCAGCTGCAAAACAAAAATATCATGAGCTTGGGAATAAAGCTAAGAAACTAGTAAAAATTGACAAAATTAATTACTACTACAACCTTAAATCAAGCACCAAAATAGCCCTCAAAAATTTTGGGCAGCCATTAACAAATTACTACTACCAGGGAAAAGTGGTACTCCCTCACCCACCTTAATAAAGAACTCAGACAGCATTCCCATTCAGTTTAATAAATTCTTTACGGAAACTGTTCTGACCCCAGCCAACCAACAGAAAAATCAATACTCACCCCCATCCACTGAACCCATCATTACTCACATAAGGAAGAGCTCCTTACAGTTCCAGCCAGTCTCTATCGATAGGATAAAAAAAGTACCTCAAAAAACTTAAACCCATTACTCTGGCTGCTGACAAATTACCAGGGGAATTCCCAAAAACTGCTGCCGATGCAGTGGCCTACCCTATAGCCATGCTAATTAACAGATCCCTCTCAGAAGCCACTGTCCCATAAATCTGGAAAATATCTCATATAATCCCCCCTGCATAAAGAAGGTAACTCCACAGAGTTTACAAACTACCGACCTATAGCAATTCTATCCCCCCTAGCAAAAACCCTTGAAAAGTGCATACACTTCCAAATGATTCACTACTTGCACACACACAGGCTCTTGTCCAACACCCAGCATGGCATTTGGCCCTTCCATAGTACCACCACTGCCTTACTGTCCCCCTCCAATACAATAAACTGTCATAGAAATGACAGTAAATTTGTTTCTGCCACCTTTCTCGACCTCTCAAAGGCCTTCGATGTGGTTAGACATGACATCCTTGTCAAAGAACTATTCGATTTAGGACTCTCTCCTCCCACCATAACCTGGTTCCAAAGCTATTTAGCTGGCCATCAGCAAGCAGTGTTGTGGAATCGAGAACTTTTCCCACCTTCATAACCAAGGAAGTACTGCTGACACACAGAGCTGGAACCAAACTTTAATGAAAGACACAAACAAGTTTACCTAAGTTTCGTCCTACAAACAAAGGACTTCTTCAGAACTATTTTCTCTGAGTACTAAACACCCCTTTTATATATCACTTACAATCCCACCCTATTGCAAGTGCGTCCTCATTTAAAAAGACAGTACGTTACATAGTTACAACAAGAATATAATAGTCACTAATAACAATAAATAATATATCTATAAAATACTACACATTAATGACATAAAATGTATAAAATATATGTATGTATAAAGGAATATATGCATATATATATATATATATATATATATATATGTGTGTGTATATATTATAAAAATGTTATTATTTTACTATTGTTAAATATTGTTGAGAAGTATAAAAATATATGAAAATATGTTAACTATATAACCAGATTATATATATTGGTGCATTTATTTTCATCATGTATGAAATACTTGTCTATCCCAATATATTTTTTAAAGGTTGGTTATTCGTTTTGTCTTTCCACCTTCATCCTCTTGGTGTTTCCCAGGGTTCTGTTTTAGGCCCTTTACTTTTCACCCTCTACACCAGTAAGCTTCATTCCTCTATTCCCAAAGCATCTGTCATCCAATACGCTGATGATTCCACATTAATTTATGCAGCTTCCTCACTACACGGACTACACACTTTAACAGAGGAATCTTTCCTCTGTGTAGAAGCATGGCTATCCAATATCCAACTCATTCTAAACCCTGCTAAAACCAAACTACTACTCTTTAAACCCACTAAGTCCACCCCATCAACTTCTACCTTTAATATCATGTCCAGTTACAGAATTATTCTCTCTCCCACAGAGCACACCAAACTCCTGGGCATAGAGATTGATAACAGTGTAAGATATGATATTCACATTTCCCAGACCATCAAGAAAGTTAACAGAAAACTAGGTACCCTCTACAGAAATAGACAATTCCTTACCCAACAAGCAAAAGCTACCATAGCCCACACTCACCTAATTTCTACCCTCCTGTATGCCTCACCTATTCTCACCAACCTTAGAAAAGCAGACTTAGCTAAGCTCATCTCCTGCTGTAACACAATCGCTAGATTTGCCTGTGACTCTCCTTTTAGATCTCACCACTGCTCATCCTTGAAGCAGCTCAACTGGTTGGAACTTCCTCAACTCCTGCATTACAACCAACTCTCTCCGGCCCATAAAATTCTATATCAACCAGAAAAAAAAAAACCCTGCCTTGCAAAACCTACTTTACCTCCACACCAATAACAGAAGTCTTCGCTCAAGTAACAAACCTATTCTCACAGTAACTAAATCTAATAATGCAGCAAGCGACGCCCTCTTTTTTAATTATGTATCCAAAATATGGAACACTCTACCCTGTAACATAACTCTATTACTTCCTTCACACAGCTTAAAAAAGCATTAAAACTGCATCTCCCTTATAACGGGCTGTGCTCTTGCACTGCACAAGGCTAGACCCTCCTCCTTAACTATTTCACACCCCAGGATGAATAGGATGAATGGATAGGGCTAGGTTCCATGACTGTGTTATACGTACAATATAATAAAAATAGATTGTTGCTATGGATTAGATCCTAACAGTCTTTAGGAACTGTTGGTTTACACGTCTGTCCAGGAATGATTGTAATGTTCTTTATATATTTCCGTAGACTAGTCAATCTATTATTGCAAGATTTCGCTGTCTTACTAATTGAGTCTAATATGTTGTAAAAACTACTATTAATTAAGACTCACTGTATTTTGTATGTGATCTTTCTTTGTAAACTTTATATTCTTTGTTGCTACATGTCATTGATATGTGTGGAGTTTTTCTCCCCGGGCCTCCACTGAAAGTGGACCTGTTTCCAGTGGACTATCCTGGTTAACAAATATAAAATAAAATAAAGTAAATAAATAAGTTTCTTGGTACTAAACCAAAGTTCTCCACAACCTCCCACCCAAATTGATCCATAATGCGTAGCCAACATCAACATACAGAAACTACCCCATACATAAAGTAACTAGGCATCTGGCTAAACCATTTCAACACCACATCAGTACAGCAAAGTCCAAAGTTAACAAAACTCCTATTTTGAGCAAAAAAGATTTCAGATTTCTTCTTTCCAGAAGGTAAAACTGTCATAGAAAATAGAGTCCTATTCTTGTCCATCTTGAATACAGCAAGCCAATCATAGCAAAATACTTTGAAGAAAAAACTATCTGCAGACTTCAGACCCCCCCCCCCAAAGAAAAAATAAGAATGTGACTGAAGTTTCCTTACCAAAGCTAAATGGCTTACAGTAAAAGAAAGATGAACACTTCCACTGGCCTCTCTCGCATACATAACTCTCCACGATGAAACATTCCACTCCTTTGCAACGAAACTCAATAAAAGAACTACCTCTTTAAGCTTAGATTGCAGACCCCACTCAGGCTGTCCATTCATCCCAACAAACTGTGCTTAGACCAGCAAATATTTTCTTACTGTGGCCCCACCAACATCAGAGTTTCTCCTAACAAAATTTAATCTGCCAAACTCTTCCTCAGATTCAGACAAATCCTTATAAAACACCTATCCAAAGAGGTTTCATGTAAGTGCCACAGCATCCAAGACATCACTTGATAGCAACCCTCCGCTCTCCCACTCTCTGTAGAGAATTTCTAATCTTTTCAGTCACAGTGTGTTGAAACAGTGTTCTACAATGCTTTACAGCAGAAAGTACAGATGTTCTTCATGTTTCACTGTTGCAGTCATTACATTTGGGTAATCTGCTGGCAGGTTGCCCTCAGTCGGCCTGAATAACAATGTCTTGGGTCCTGCATCGGTTGCTGTCTCCTCTTCCGTGACTTCAAGTAGTCAGGGGTATAAAACAGGCAGCCAATGCCATTTTAATCCGTCTTTCTTGCCGTGCGGTGCCCGAAGCAGAAGCAGTTCGCAAGTGCCGGTCGGCCGACTCCTGAAATTTTCATTTTCGAGTTTCAGAACCAAAGTCTTCAAACTAAAGCTAAGTACCCTATTGGGGAAACTTTTTCTTGCTCCTTACCTTTGTCAATAAAAGTTAATAATTGTATTACTTGTGGGAAGCAAATACCTCATAAGGATTTTCATCTGTACTGTATTCCTTGTCTAGGCCCTGACCACAACATGCCTTGCTGTCAATTTTGTGCTAAATTTAACCAACGAACTATTAAGAGTCAGTATATTTTTGCTTCTAAATACTTTGGCTCTAGATTTAGCTATCCTGAAATGTCGTCGGTTAGCAATCTGAGTACCGGAATTCACAAAAAACACAAAGAAAAAGACAGAGACAAACCGTCGAGGTCCAAAACCAACGACGAAGCTTCTCCTAAGCCAGTCGCTGGTTCGCCAGTACTCAGTGAGGCACTTTCGCAGCCCCTGATGCTCGCTACTTTTGATTTGCAGGCCTCTACCGAGACCCATTCGGAGTCCGGTATGCCGCGAGATTTTTCAAGTATTGAATCCACGGATGTCTCTCCCATGGATGGGTCTGGAGCCGCTGAGCAGACACCAGCTTCTGAGAGTGTTTTCAGGCCTAAAGATTTGTATATTAAACTGACGCCCTCATCAAAAACAAGGCCGAAACAAACTTCTATGTCTAAAAAAAACCGATGCATGAGCCACGTGTTTAGGCCCCTATGCCTAAAAAACAAATGATCAAAATGGCTGAGGATTTAATTCCCTTGATCAGGGGTTCCCAACCCCCTCCTGCTAAGAGGCCTAGGCAAGGCACTGATTATGAATCTTCAGATCAGGTTTCCATTTCTTCTGATTCCTCTTCTGATCAGGAATTTTCTATTCCCCCTTATGAGGACTCTGATGCAGAAGAATCCATCCCTTCTGCTTCTCCTCCTGAGGATTTTTCTTTTGGAGAAACTTTGCATACCTTAAGGGAACATTTTCATTGGGAGAGCCAGGATTTTTCAGAATCCAAAAAGAGGCTTAGGGATTTTCTTCTTCCTCAGCATAGGCCTTTGGCTATACCTCCTGTTTTAGACATTGTTGATGATGTTTTCTCAGAGTCCAGCATGGCTCCTGATTCCCTGCCTCCAGCTCCTAGTAAGCCAGACAGATATTACCGGTTTCCTGACTCCCACAAGTTTCTTTTCAAAAATCCTACTGCTGACCCTGAAACAATTTCTCAGTGTCCCAAGGGTGTTAAGGCTTCTCCTGCTAAAAATCTTACCCCTTCTGATAAGAGACTCCAGGGCGCTGGATAGATGGGGTAAGAAGGTTTATACGTCTGCAACCCTGGCAAACAGGGCTTTAAACTGTCAATTTCATATGCTTAAATATCAGCAGCATGTCATGGGCTTGCTTAAACAGAAAATTATGTTGATTTCTGATTGTGTGGAAAATAGAGTTACAGGATTTATTGCATTCAACTGAACAAGTTGGAAAGCATACTTTGCAATGTGGTTTTGATTCCTTGGAGGCCTCTTGCAGGGCCGCCGTAACTGGATCTGTGATAAGAAGGCATGCTTGACTCAAGGAGCAAAATCTGCCTGATCATGTTAAAGCTAAATTGATGGATGCTCCTTTACAAGAGGACAGTCTGTTTGGTAATAAGGCAGTTTTGAAAAAGATGGAAGACAAAGCTAAATCTATGCAAACTGTAAAAGATTTCTTGCAAGTGCAGCCTCCCAGGTTCAGTAGGTACTGGCCTACTAAGAATTGGTCCTTTCCAGTACCCAACAGAGCCGCTCAGGTCAAACCCAGACACTCCAAAGGCTCCAGGTTTCAGTCACAAGGAACTTACAGAACAAAACAATGGGGTGCCTCCACCTCCAAGTCTGGAAGTAGCAAAGCACCCCCCCTATGGGAAACAGTCTCAATGACTTTCCTGTGCCATTTCCAAGAACTTATCTTTTGGAAGCCACTTTGGGTGGAAAACTAACACTTCATGCTCAGAACTGGCATCTAATTACCTAGGACAAGTGGGTCTTAAATATAGTATCTCAGGGATACAGATTTCATTTCCACAAGTTGCCAATTCCAAACGGATGGCCAGATCTGCCTTCAAATCAGTGGGCAGAGGCCCAGAAACAAGTCATGTCCATCATGGATATGGGAGCTATTCAACCAGTACCAGAAAAGGAAAAAGGACAAGGTTTTTATTCAAGACTTTTCCTGGTACCCAGAAAAGACAAATCATGGCGTCCAATTCTGGACTTATCCATTCTAAATACCTTCCTGGACATTCCAAAATTCAAGACGCTGACTCTACAACAGTTACTGCCTATGCTAGGCAAGGATGCCTGGTTGGTAACTCTAGACTTACCTGCATATCCCAATCGGGGAATCTTGCAGAAGATACATCCACTTCAAAGCAGGCTATTTGCATTACCAGTTGTCTGCACTGCCCTTTGGCTTATCTACTGCGCCCAGGGTCTTCACAAAGTGCCTGGCACCAGTGATTGCATTTTGCAGACTAAGAATCATTCAAATTTATCCTTATCTGGACGATTGTCTAATTCAGGCATAAAATAAGGACACTCTTCTGCAACATCTGGCATTTGTAAAAAGGCTTCTAACATGCCTAGGGTACACAATAAACGAAAAGAAATCACAACTGGTACCCTCTCAAAGAATTACTTTCCCGGGTGCAAGCTTGAATACAACTGCCCAGATGACTTACCTCACGCCAGACAAACAAATTCAATTGATAACATACTTCAAACAAGTGGCCACAAAAACTCAGCTATCTGCAAGACAAATTCTGCAGGCTTTGGGGTTCATGGCATCCTGCATTCTACTAATTCCATATGCAAGACTGCATATGAGGAAGCCTCAATGGTACCTAAAAAGCTTATGGAGTCAACATTGTCACAGCCTGGAAACAATTCCTCTCATTCTTTGCCTGCAACAGGAGTTTCTGTGGTGGGCAGAGGCCTATCACCAAAACAAGGGACTGTCATTCATTCTACCCCCTGCCACCCAAACCCTAAATACAGACGCATCAGACTATGCTTGGGGGGGGGCCATCTGGCAGGGTGATGCATTCAGGGCGAATGGAGCCCAAATCAAATGCACCTACATATCAACCAGAAAGAAATGCTAGCTGTACAGAATGCTCTGACAGCCTTCAAGGACTTCCTTCATCCAGGACAACTACTGATAAAGACGGACAACACCACAGTTATTTGGTACATAAACAAGCAGGGGGGTACCCAATCCTACCCTCTTTGCAGACTAGCCATGGCCTTATGGAACACAGCCTTGACTTAGCAAATACATCTACAAGCTCAATTCCTGCCAGGAAAGCAAAATACTTTGGCAGACGAACTAAGCAGAAATCTTATGGACCCACACAAATGGAAACTGGGTCCACAAAACTTTAGCATGTTGACACGAAAATGGGGGAGCCGAGACAGATCTTTTTGCCTCTCTCCAAAACTATCAGACAAATTTTGCACAAGAATTCATCACAAAAAAGCTTGAAAAGTGGATGCTCTATCCTTCAGCTGGAAAAACCTATCAGTCTGTGCCTTTCCCCCTCTGCCTCTGCTCTACAAGGTTTTACTAAAAGTCAGACAGGAAAAAACAAAAATTATTCTGATTGCTCCAGACTGGCCTCGCCAACACTGGTACCCGCTTCTAAGGAATATGTCACACCTTCCTCCGTGGTACCTGCCGCAGACACCTCATCTATTGTCTCAGCAGAACTATCAAATTCTGCACACTCAGCTCCAAACTCTGAATCTTACAGCATGGCTAATCAACTAATTTCACCAGTCACATCTCTCAGTAAACCAGTGATGGATGTCATTTTGGAGGCTAGAAGGCCTAGTACAAGAAAATCTTATGCTGATAAATGGAAAAGATTCTGTGTCTGGAACCAAGCACAAGGAATAAACACAGCAATGCCCAGTATTCCTCAGATTCTGCAATATTTAACTGAGATGCTTCACAAGGGCCTATATTTTTCTTCTATAAAAATCCATGCCTCTGCCATCTCGGCTCATTACAACACAGAGCCTCCTCTCTTTTCTCATCCCCTTCTACAGCAGTACATCAGAGGGTCCAAAAATTTGAGACCTCCCAGGAGAGCACCAGCTCCTGCATGGGACCTCAATTTTGTGCTGGAAAAACTCACCCTACCTCCTTTTGAACCAGCTGCTACTGCAGACGTAATATTTCTTTCTTGGAAGACAGCCTTTCTTTTGGCAGTCACTTCAGCTAAAAGGATTTCAGAACTTCAGGCTCTCATGGCAGTGGAGCCTTTCATTATCTTCTATCCGGACAGGGTGACCCTCAGGACCAATCCATCCTTTATGCCTAAGGTGGTATCCAGTGTGGCTCTTAACCAGACCATTCATCTGCCAACTTTTTTCCCAAATCTGCAGAACAAGGGGAAGCAGATTCTGCATTCATTGGATGTTCACAGACAACTAAGATTCTACTTCAACAGGACAAAATCTCTAAGAAAGTCTGAGCAACTACTGGTGGCATTTGCTGCAGGGGCAGATGGAAAGGCTATTTCAAAGCAGACTATTTCAAAATGGATAAGCCATTGTATTCGTTTCTGCTACATGCACCATGGTAAACCAGTCCCCAAGGGGATCAGATCCCTTTCCACCAGGGCTGCATCTGCTTCTGTAGCTTTCCTCAGAGGGGTCCCGACCAGAGACATTCTAGAAGCTGCTACTTGGAGCTCAGTTCATACGTTCACCAAACATTACCATTTAACTCTCTTCTCTAAATCCAGAGCAGGCTTTGCCACTATTGTCCTGCGGGGCCTTATAGCTGCTCCTAATGCTGTATAATTCCATCCTCCCAACCATAGCTTTGGGTTTCTACCCAAATGTAATGACTGCAACAGTGAAACACGAAGAACATAGTACAGTTGTGTACACTTACCATAAGTGTAGATGTTCGAGTGTATTCACTGTTGCAGTCTGGGTTACCCACCCACCAGCCCCCTTTTTTCTGTCGTATTATACCTCCTCTTTCTTTCACTATGCTCAAAAGCCTTTTTGGTGTATTTGCTTTTAGTTGGAGGTAAATTTTTTGTGTTCTAAATTACGTGTGTGTGTGTGTGTGTGTGTGTGTGTGTGTGTGTGTGTGTGTGTGTGTGTGTGTGTGTGTGTGTGTGTGTGTGTGTGTATATATATATATATATATATATATATATATATATACATATATATATATATATATATATATATATATATATATATATATATATATACACACACACACACATATATACACATATATATATATATATATACATATATATACACACACATATATATATATATATATATATATATATATATATATATATATATATATACACACACACACACATATATATATATATATATATATACATATATATATATATACACACACACACACACATATATATATATATATATATATATATATATATATATATATATAAAATGTTTGCTCCCCATTTGGGGGACACCTGACATCTGGGGCAAGAAAAATGGATTAAAATGGCGTTGGCTGCCTGTTTTATACCCCTGACAACCTGACGTCATGGAAGAGGAGACAGCAACTGACGCAGGACCCAAGACTTTGTTATTCAGGCCGACTGAGGGCAACCTGCCAGCAGATTACCCAAATGTAATGACTGCAACAGTGAATACACTCAAATATCGACATTTATGGTAAGTGTACATAACTGTACTTTGTGTACACTTACAGTAAATGTAGATGTTTGAGTGTATTCACTGTTGCAGTCATCACATTTGGTTTATCCCTGCCAGGATATTCCTCGGCCGGCCCGAATACCAGGGACTTATTATTTCTGCATCAGTTGCTGTCGCTTGAGGACTGACATTAGGTCATCAGTAGTATAAAGTAAGGCAGCTAATCATTAAGATTTTTCTTGAAGAATGCTATTGAGGAACTTTGTGTGGTATAGATAAGTAGTTTGTTCCAGAGTATGGGAAGTCTCTGGGACAGCAATCTATCCCTCCAGCAAGTTCTGTTTATTGTAGTGACAAGGTTTAGGTCCCTAGAGCGTGTAGCTCGGAGTGATTGGGATTTCTTTAAGTGGAGCATGTCCAACAGCTCTGGGTTTGACGTAGCTTTATATGTTAGGCAGAGATCGCCTCTGAGTAGGCGATATGCGACTGAGTAAAGCTGGAGTTCTTTGAGACGGTCTGCATAGGGCATCTGTGTGAGGCCGGTAATCCTCTTTGTGAGGTATTTCTGCGGCCTTTCCAGTTGTTGTAGATGTCTTGTGAGGTACATACCAAAAGGGGCATTGTACTCTATAATGGGTCAATGAATGATGAGTAGAGAGGAACAATGACCTCTTTTTTCTTGGATGAGAAACCTTTTGTGATGAGATGTGCCACGTATAAGGATTTCCTGACTACTGTGGCGATGTGATTATCAAAGGAGAGACTACTGTCCACCTGTCCCAAGGTCTGTTATCACACTTTCGGTGTTAAGTAGACTACCTATGTGCTAGCTCATGGGTACAGAGTTTTTACCAAAGGGGATGACAATGCACTTTTTGGCATTGAGCTTGAGGCCATGGCTTTGACACCAGGCATCTGTCTTCATGAGGCCCTTTTGTAGGATGTCCACATCATTAGGAGTTTCGATTATGGCTCCTAGTTTGCAGTCATCTGCGAACTTCGTTAGCCAAAGATCTTCTGTGTTGGCCTGTACTTCAGGAAAGTAAGATACCAAACAGGAGGGGACCCTGTGGTACTTCACTTGTCACTGGTCTGAAGTCCGATTTGGTGTCTGCTACTTTCACAGTGTGGGTACTGTCAGTGAGCCAGTTGGCAACCCATCTTGTGACATAGGGATTTATACCTAGTTTAGTGAGTTTATCTATAATTCCAGAGTGGGGGATGGTATCAAAAGCCTTGGAGAGACATGGATAGGCTGTGTGAACCACCTTACCCTCATCTGTGGCTTTGGTGACTGCTTCAAAGAAGTCTGTCAAGCTTAGGAGACATGATCTGCCTTTTACAAACCTGAACTCGGTGGGGTCCAGAGTTTCTTTGTGTACAAGATCCATGATGATACGTTCCATGGCCTTACAGACCAGGCTCGTTAGGCTAATGGGGCGGTAGTTCCCAGGGTCTGTAGTGGCTCCCCCTTTGTGGAGTGGGATAACCGTCGCGTGCGACATTCATTGGGTGCAAAGCCTAAGGTGAGGCTATGATTGAATATGGTGCTTAGGTGGGGTGCCAGTTCATTCTGCAGTTTGTGTAGAAAGCAGCCTGGGATGTTGTCCGGTCCCATGGATGCTATGTTCTTGACTTTGGAGAGTGTGGTTTTTACCTGTGCAGCCGTGATTACAGGAACTTTGCATTCTTCCGGTATAGAGAACGGCCCTTTAGGGGGTGAGAGGGGGGGTAAAGTTAGCACTGAACCTAGCTGCCAGAATGTTGTCAATATCAGTTGGTTCTGTATATTTAGTGCCATTGTGCTGTAACTCGGAGCAGATCTGAGTGTTGCCATTGAGATTCTTGACATAGCTATAGAAAGCTTTGTGGTTGTCTTTAGAATCAGCAGTGATTTTGTTTTTGTAACTAGCTTTGGAGGATTTTATGAGGGATCTCAGCTTCTTACTGAGGCTGACCAGGAAGTTCTTCCAATCATGGGATTTTACTATTTTTTGCAAAAGTTTCTTTCTTCTCTTGTAGAGTTTGTTTATGGCAGGGGGCCACCAGATTGGCTTCCTTTTTTTGGCGGATAGCATCTTTACAATGCCTTACTCACCCCACCCCCACCCCCAAGTTCAATGATTTTGACAACATGGAAGTCATACTGTGCAACAGAACTGTGTTTTGATTAAAAACAGTTATGAAGAAAGTGGGTGCACTTTGTCGTTAATAAGAAGCTTCATATGTAACAGCTATTATACCAAGTACCTTTTCAAAAAAAAAAAAAAAGCTGTGTGCAGGATGCTTAAGGGGCTTGCGTACTGAACTATTTCTCCAATAATTCCAAAAGCAGTTATCAGAATAAATGAGTGCTTGCTAAGACATGGCTCATTTTAAGCCATATATCTTTTATTAGAAGCTTTATATAAGTGTCAAACTGACACTTTTTTCCTCAAATGTCTTTGCATAGAATACATCCAGTCTTTACTACTGGTTTGCCCATTTGTCTGATTATGCCAACAATACTAAATAAGCCCTAGCTAAGATGGTTTAGCAGGTGACTGGACTATGTAGTCAGGGTGACTGTAAGTCATCATTTTTTATTGAAGTATTTTTTTGTGTGTGTACATTTGCACTGATGACTGTATTGAATAACATTATTGTAGAATTAAGTATGATATTAAAATTAGTACTTCAGGCCATCTTCCTGCCTCTGACCTTCAGCAGAAATGTTGAGGGGGGATTTCTTCACTGTTGTGGGATTTTTTTTTTTTGGTGAAGGGTTTTTGCTGCTGAACATTTCAGGGTAATTAGAGAGGACAGTTGCTTTACTGAAAGACATTTGTCTTGAATTTAATGCTATATTTTAGTGTGTGCAGACTATATTTTATTTTTCACTGTAAGAGCTCCACTGTGCATGGCATTGTTTCTTTATGCTTTGTTAAATGAAAACAAACAGTGTTAGCCCTATACATAGTGGCTATCAATGCAGCATCACTTAATATGTCTTTGTTTGTTTTGCAGGGGAGGCCTGATGTTCGAATGGCATATATTCAGTTTGCTCTTTCCTTTCTAATTTCAGGGGATAACATCCTGATAGGACAAGTACTGGAGTTAAAAGGTATTTATGCTTGCCATTTAAAATTGTTTCACTCCTTTTGTCAGTGGCTGTTTAAAGGCTATCTGGGAACTTTGTGGAAATTGATACTTTAGATTTGAACAGAGGTGCTGAAAATCTACTGTGTATGTTCCAAAGTTGTAAGCTTTCCTTATGAGTAAATTTATGGTATGTCACTACAAAGGAGTAAAGGCAGGCTTAGAATGTGACTGGTGTATGTGGTGGTTCTGTTGAATTCGAAAAGGAAAATAATACGCGCGTCTTCACAGCCGTTGAAGTGAAGGACAAAGTGATAAGGCCGAGCATATGCAGTATAGCTATAATTTTTTAGCACCCCAGTTATTTAATTTTATAATTTGAATTTATGGGCTTAAGCAGACAACATTTTAAGCATTGAAATGGTTATAATATGAGGTTATCCAAAATCATTTAGCTAAGGAAACTGAAGCCATAAAAAGTTTTGGCTATCGATAATAGTTTAGAACAAAGGAAGCTAGCAAGGACATTTCTTATGTTCCTTTAGGTGAGGAAGTAAGCTCAGCTAAATTAAGTGGAGACTGCGATTTATTTTTTGTACACATCCTTTGAAAAGAATAAGTTAGTTCAGATGCATCTCTCGGATATCTGATGATGTCCTTCAAGGATGCATCTGCAGTCATAACAAATGGGTTGTCCTGTCGTCAGGCAGCCCTTCGGTCGGCCGGATTCCAAAGTCTGGGTCCGGCTTCGGCTGATGTCGCACTTCACCCGACGTCATCTCTGCTGGTCTTCGGGTATAAAGGCATCAGCCGACGCCATTTTCCTCAGTCTTTCTTGCCGCGTGGCGCCCGAAGCAGAAGCTGTTCGCAAGTGCCAGTCGGTCAGATCCACAGATTACTACTACCGAATACTACTTCGAAGACTTCTAAAAAGCTAAGTACCCCGTTGGGGACTCTTTCTTGCCTCAGCCGATGTCAGAAAAAGTAGATAACTGTTTAACTTGTGGGAAACAAATACCTCATAAAGATTTCCACTCTTACTGCCTACCTTGTTTAGGCCCAGACCACGACGTAGCAGCCTATTTAGCCTGTGCTTCCTTCAACCGACGAACGCTTAGGCGTTGGTTGGAGTTTGCTGAACAGTTTTTCGGCTCAGATTTTGCGTACATTATGCCGTCGGATCCTCCGACTACCCAAATTGTTAAAAACGCAAAGAAAAGACCGACACTCGCGGTCCGCGGTTTGGACGAAACCACGGTTAAGCAAAGCGAGTGTCTCGGTTTCGGCGAAACCGAGAAAACGGGTCAATCTTCAGCCGAATCCATGACTACTACTGAGGCTCCTGCTACCTTAGTTGAATCGGCCTCTGAAGTTTTGCCTACTACTGTGGTTCCTAGTGAATTATCAGACACCATTCCTTTGGATGTCTCTACCCCAGCACGTGGTGCTGCTAGGCCTCCTGCAGCCATGACTATAAAGGCCTTTGCCAGGGCTAAAGCAGCCAAAACTGTTAAATCAGTGCCTGTTAAGACCCCCTCACATAGGCCCACTTCTAGTTCACAAATGCTTACTCTGGCAGAGGATTTAATCTCCTTAATTAGGGGATCCCAATCTCACCCAGACAGGGCCTCTCAGCCTCCAGAAAAGAGACCTAGAGCAGAGCCCCCGAGCCAGTGTCCTCTGATGATTCTTCGATGACTCAGACATTACAGATCAGCCAGAGGCTCCTTTTTCTACTTATGAAGATTCCGATGCTGAAGAATCCATTCCATCTGCCTCTCCACCAGAGGAATTTTCCTTTGGGGAAACCTTACATGCCATGAGAGAACAATTCCAATGGCAGGGACAAGATTTCTCAGATTCAAGAAAAAGGCTTAGGACCTTTCTGCACTTACCACAATATAGGCCCTTAGCTATACCTCCAGTTCTGCCTGTTGTGGATGATGCATTTAATGATGTTTGCACTGCTCCTGATACTTTACCTCCAGCCCCTGCCAATCCAGATAGATTTTACAGGGTGCCAGACACTCATCACCACCTATACAAGGCCCCACTTGCAGATCCTGAGACTATATCCCAGGGGCCTAAGGCAGTAGCTTCGACCTCAGCAAAAAAAAAAAAAAAAAAACCCTCTCCCTTCTGAAAGGGAATCCAGGTCCTTAAAGAGATGGGGGAAAAAAGTTTACACCTCTGCTACTCTCTCAGCTAGAGCTTTAAACTGTCAGTTTCACATGATCCAATACCAAGAGTTTATGCTTGATCAGTTAACTAAGAAGCTGTCCTCTGATGACTCCTTAGATAAGAAATATGTTTTAGAAATGGTGAATAACATTCAGCAGGTTAGTAACCATTCTTTAAAATGTGGCTATGATGCACTGGAGGCTTCATTTAGATCAGCCATGACTGGCACAGTGATAAGAAGGCATGCATGGTTGAAGGAACAGGTTTTGCGGATCATGTTAAAGCAAAGCTGTTAGATGCTCCTATGGATAAGGCCAGTCTATTTGGTACACCTGCTCAGCAAGTAATGAAGAAAATGGAAGAGAAGGCAAAATCTGTACAAACAGTTAAGGATTTCTTACAGGTTCAGCCCCCAAGGTTTAGCAGGAACTGGCCTGCCAAAAATTGGTCCTTTCCAGACTCCTCAAAATCTCAAAAGAGGCAGGAATAGATGCTCTAGAGGCAGAAATCAATCCAGAGGAGGTGCCTATAGAGGACGCCAGTGGCAAGGCAATAACCAGAGAGGCACAGACACAACCACTGCCACTGCAACAGGACAATCACAGTGACTTGGCTCTGACACCGCCTACCAGGGAGCAAATAGCAGCACCTTTAGGCGGAAAGTTAGCCTTATTTTCAAAAAATTGGCACTATATCACAAAAGACAAGTGGATTTTGCAAACCATAGACCAAGGCTACAGGTTCCACTTCCACACCTTACCAGTAAAAGAGGAATGCCAAACCTACCTCCAAATCAAAAACAGAAGCTCTAAAGCAGATAGCTCAATTAACAAAGATGAGAGCTGTGGAAAGAGTACCAATAACACAACAGGGCAAAGGATTCTACTCCAGACTCTTCCTAGTACCAAGAAAAGAAAAGTTGGAGACCTATTCTCGACCTGTCCGTCTTAAACACATACATCATTGTACCAAAATTCAAAATGCTGACCCTACAGCAACTTCTTCCCATGCTGGGCAAGGAGTGTTGGCTGGTAACTCTAGATCTCAAGGAGGCATACCTGCACGTCCCCATACGACCAAATTGCAGAAGATACCTCAGATTTCTTGCAGGATCAGAGCATTATCAATTCTCAGCATTGCCCTTTGGCTTATCTACTGTGTCCAGAGTATTCACAAAATGCCTGGCATCAGTAATCGCTCATTGCAGGCTACAGGGAATCCAAATTTATCCATACCTGGACGACTGCCTGTTACAAGCGGACAACAAAAGCAAGCTGACAACAGATTTACAAAGAGTCATTTGCTTACTACAAGCCCTGGGATACACAGTCAATTTAAAAAAGTCAAGACTGATAACATCCCAGACAAGAACATTCGTGGGTGCGGAATTGGACACAGTAAAACAAATGGCATTCCGAACTGCAGAAAAACAAGCACAACTCCCTCTTTACTTCTTGGCATTAACAAAGCAGCACAAACTAACAGCAAGAAAAGTACTGCAGGCCTTGGGCTACATGGCATCATGCATAATCCTGGTCCCCCATGCCAGACTGCATATGAGAAAACTACAGTGGTACCTAAAGAATTTATGGTCTCAACACAGGCACAGCTTAGAAACCGAAACCCCACTAATCCCATGCCTGAAACAAGAGTTCCTATGGTGGGCTCAAGCATGCCAGTCAAACCCAGGCTTGCCCTTACACAACTTTCAAGCAAACCAAACCATCACAACGGACGCCTCAGACCTAGGCTGGGGGCACATGTTGGACAAGTGCATACAAGGATTGTGGACTCCAGACCAGCTGCACCTGCACATAAACCAAAAAGAAATGCTGGCAGTAAAACTAGCAATCCAGAAATTCAAACCATTCCTCAAAGAAGGCCATTTAATGATAAGGACAGACAACACCACAGTCATGTGGTACATCAACAAACAGGGAGGCACTCATTCATACCCCTATGCAGAATGACTCTGGACCTTTGGAATATGGCTCTGAGCTACAACATCCAGTTACAGGCAATATTTGTGCGGAAAAGAAAACACCCTAGCAGACATGTTAAGCAGAACCACCTCGGATGCTCACGAATGGATGCTACACCCGGACATCTTCAAGGCCATCACAAAGAAATGGGGAATGCCACAAATAGACCTATTCGCATCCCCACTCAATCACCAGCTCAAAAATTCTGCACAAGGACATGCCACCCACTAGCATGGAAGGTGGACTCTCTATCCTTCAGTTGGAAAGGCCTGACAGCATATGCATTTCCACCTCTTCCTTTGATGCACAAGGTACTACTGAAAATCAAAGAGGAACGTCCAAGGATAATTCTGATAGCTCGAATTGGCCAAGACAACACTGGTATCCTTTGCTGAGGAGCATGTCTCAGGGGAGAATGTGGCCAATACCCTGATGCCTTTGATGTTAACTCAGAACAACTACAACATCATGCACCCAAACCTAAAAACCTTGCAACTGACTGCCTGGAACATCACATAACAGCAACTAACCCAGACTTATCCCAAAGGGTTAAAGACATTATCCTTGAAGCCGCAGACCTTCAACAAGAAGGAACTATGCAGGAAAATGGAAAAGGTTTGTCATTTGGAGTACTGAAAGAGGAAAAGATGTCTCGAACATAGATATTGCTAACATCCTGGAGTACTTGGCAGAGCTTCTACATACGGGCCTGTCCTATTCCTCCATCAAGATACATGCATCAGCTATTTCCGCAGAATACAGCTTCGATCCACCTGTCTTTTCGCATCCTCTACTCAGGCAATTCCTCAGAGGGATCAAGAATGTAAAACCTCCTAGGAAACCACCATTACCAGCATGGGACTTGATCTTTGTGCTAGAAAAATTGACACTCCCTCCATTTGAACAAGCAGCAACAGCAGATCTTCAACACCTATCATGGAAAACTGCCTTCCTACTGGCAATTACTTCAGCAAGGAGGGTTTCGGAACTACAGGCCTTAATGGCAGTACAACCCTTCCTAATCTTCCATCAAGACAGAGTGTCCATGAGAACTAATCCTACATTTATGCCTAAGGTGGTATCCAGAGTGTCTTTAAACCAGGCAATCCACCTACCTACCTTCTTTCCCAATCCACAGAACAGGGGGGAAAGACTGCTGCATACCTTGGATGTACATAGACAGTTACGCTACTACCTGGACAGAACCAAAAGTAACAGAAAAACTGACCAGCTTTTAGTAGCCTATGCAACAGGAAGGGAAGGAAAAGCAATTTCCAAACAGACAATCTTCAAATGGATAGGAAATTGCATAAGATTCTGTTACTCCTACCATGGAAAACCAGTTCCACAGAACATAAGACCTCATTCTACAAGGGCTACAGCCACTACCACAGCTTTCTTACGAGGAGTGGCAACCAAGGACATTATTGAGGCGGCTACTTGGACCTCCGTGCATACATTTGCCAAGCATTATAATTTACCTCTATACTCTAGATCCCGAGCAGGGTTTGCCACTGCTGTATTGCAAGGGATCCTAACTACACCATAATTCTTCTTCCTCCTCCCTAGTTTGGCTATGGTATTCTACCCATTTGTTATGACTGCAGATGCATCCTTGAAGGACATAGTACAGTTTTGTACCTACCATAAATGTAGATGTCCGAACAGGATAGCATCTGCAGTCAGGATTACCCACCCTCCTTCCCCTCTGTGGTACTCCTAGGGTATTTACCCTCCTAATAGCTAGCTGGGGGGGAGTCTCTGATGGTGTATTTGTTTGTATATATGTACATACATGCTTATTTTTTGTGTTTGCCTTCTACTATTTTGGAAACATTGGCATTTATCCAAAATTTTGCTTTCCTAGAGGGCAACTGGCATCTGGGGCAAGAAACACTGAGGAAAATGGCGTTGGCTGATGCCTTTATACCCGAAGACCAGCAGAGATGACGTTGGGTGAAGTGCGACATCAGCCGAAGCCGGACCCAGACTTTGGAATCCGGCCGACCGAAGGGCTGCCTGACGACAGGACAACCCATTTGTTATGACTGCAGATGCTATCCTGTTCGGACATCTACATTTATGGTAGGTACAAAACTGTACTTTGTATATCGTAGGATATTAACAAGATTGATGAGACTGAAATGTTAATTTGTGTATTTTTGACAGGTTGCATGGTAAACCTGAATGCCCTGGACTAGGTTAGGGAACAACTACTGTTAGAGGGAGCTAGGTGCCAATTGCAAAAACAGTGGACAAGAAAATATGCATCATTAGTTTTCAAAATAAATTTGAACAATTGTCAGCTTCCTGAATAAATCACCTTATTTTGGATGGCTGAGTATCTAGTGAATAACTTTTAAATACTGTAAACAAGCTAAGAATGGTTGCATGATAATTACATTGTGCTTTTGATTAGGAATTGGGACAGATAAGGGAGGTAGTAGGACCACAGGCTCTTAAAATTCAGTGCCTACATTGAGCAAGTATGTAGCCGTGATGGTGGTTTGAGTATGTACTGCTCTCCAGTCTTAGATGCAAGGTTGTCGCAAACTAATGTAGTCTGTAGTTCAAGACTGATCACCAAGGATAATGTTACTAGGAAAGGCAGTGTGCTTCAGAAAACCCTTAGATTACCAGAATTTAATATGGATATTAGATTATCAGAACCTAATATGGACAGTAGCTATATGGTCATTCTTTCTCATGGTGGAACCAGTGTTTGTGGAATTATGAGGGAGGGAGAACCTAATTGTTGTGTGCTTGGTGCAGTTAATGTAACAGGGTTATATTTGTGAATCAGGTGTTTTGGTAATTTGATTTAGAAATTATGGACAGTTTTAAGTTAAGTAGAATTTGTGGGGAGGGCAAAGGATAGAAACTGCATTGTAGTCTTCATTCTGTATTTTGTATTGTTGTGTTAGGAGTTGAGATTTAAGGTCATAGTTTTCTAGAATCTTATTTGGTATTACGTTACATATTTACATAATATGACTTTCATTGAGAAATGTGAAGAAGAGAAGGGAAGTGCAGATAGGATATTTTTGCTGATTACAGTGTATAATTTGACAGGAATTTATGGCTAAGGATATTTTTGCTGATTACAGTGTATAATTTGATAGAAATTTATGGCTAAGAAAATGCTTTTAATGTTACTGTTGGATTTACAGAATGGAGTGAAAGTCTCTATTTTCATATCTGATGGTACTTCAAAAAGTAGTAGGTGTCCAATGGATTACACATTGTATTGATGTGTATTTAAAGTTCAGGCTTACCATTTAGCATGAGCATTACATCATCTAAACCTATCCCCACTGAGGTGCTATTTTTCTACACCAGGAAAACTGTATAAATAGTTCCAAATGCTTCATAGTGATGACAGTGGTGGTGGTAAGAATTACAAATTACAGATAAGAAAATGGAAACATCACTGAAAGTTAAAAGGCAAATGATGTGCCATATTTAGAAGTGTCCTTTGTTTTGTTCTTTTAGGTTTTATTTCAGACATTTTTAGCACTGGATTAAGAGAGGATCGGATTTCCATAATAAACCTGTTGCTTTCTACCCTAAAAACTAAGGTGAGTGTGCACTCTTGAGGTATGCATTACCATCTGAAGTTCTTCTTGTGCTGGACTTTGTTGTAATGGATCACATTGATAATGCTCTTTCTATAGTCATCTGCCTTTGTAAGTAGTATACGTGATATCCTGCTTCTTTTATTAATGTTAGGTCTCTACTTTAAATGCTTCACCATTTTCATATTTTATTAATTAAAAGCAAAGCAGAAGAACATTTTGATATTGACTGTATTTCAGTATGCAGCAACTGCTTTGGCAGGGCAATTTTGTTTTTGTTTCTCAACACAAAATTCTATAATTTCATTCTTTGTTGTATTCGCATGTTTGATAATATTTTGTTGTGATCCTTTGTGTCTTTCCAGCAAAGTTTACTAAACTTTTACTAAACCCTGGATCAGTTGGAATATGCCAGTAATTGCAAAAAATGTAGCCATGCCCACCTTAAGCAAATTATTAATGTGTAATGTTTAATTGTTCTAAAGCATAAACACTGCATCTTTAAACCCAAATAATTGGTTTGACAGTCCTGTTCTCAAAAATTATTTTAGGTGGGGGTGGACAGATAAAATTGTGCTCTCTTCTCCCCTGTCACTCAGTCCCCAAGCAATCCATCATTCTTTCAGTTTCTTGCATTTGCCGCTTAGCATAGCATTGACAGGAGTGCTTGTGTCTGTGTATGCACAGATCACTGCTGCTTATCAGAAGTGCAAGTCTCAGAACTGCATGGCCCAGCAGTTTGAAACTGAAGTCCAGTTATTAAAAAATCATACTTTTTTGTTTTTAATCAGACTGTACACTGCAAAAAAACTATAGCTTTAAGGAATTTCAAGCCAAGTGAATATACAAAATTATCACTTGTAATATTTACTGTGGAATCTGTGTGCTGCCTTTGTTGAATGGTCTGTTTAAAATCGCAGATATTTCCAAGAAAATTATCAGAAACTTCTGCAAGAGCATGACAGCTCTTGAGTTTCTTCTAATCCTTACTACTAACATGACTTCATTAAGGGCTGTTCATAGGTGCTTGATGGGTCTTTTTACTCTTGATTTCTTCCTAATGCCAACGAGAATGATGATGATTGAAAACGTATTCAAGATTTAATCAAGCTGAACTAGTTTTATCACGACAATGAAGCTCAAGATGTTGACACACTGCTTCCTCTACTGGTTGTTTATTGTAACCATCAGCATGCAGGGATAACCTGTTTACTTATCCCTGTTCGTAAAGCTCACAAATTTCTTAGATTTCTTGTAAAGGACTGCCATTTTGTTTTTCTGCCATTTCACCTATATTCTGCTTGCATAGTTTTCACCAAATGCCTGCACCGCATGTTCACACATTAGAGAGTCATGGCAATTGGCATTTGTTCTCATCTTATGGGCTATAATTCAGGCCATTTTTTTTCCTTCAGAGCTCATACTTGTGTCTCGCAGCGAATCAAGTCTTAACAGTGGTTTCACAGGCTTGATATTTCTCTTAGAAGGTTAAACTTGATCTTGTCTCCCTTATGTGCAGAAATTAATGGGGAATGTTCTTCGTGTGAGTCAGTGTTGCAGTTATCACATTTGGGAACTCAGCTCCAAGCTGAGTTCTGATATCTGACCAGATTCTTAGAGCAAAGCACCAGTCTTTCTTATTTAGACTACCTTCACTTTCATTTCAGATATTGTCACATACCTAGTATAAAGATGACATCCTCTTACACCATCTTCAGTTCTTTACTTGCCACATTGCTGAATGTGCAGTTTGTGAACCAGAACAGTGCATCCATTAGTGTGTGGGCCTAGGACTCAGACTAAAGATTGATCAGGTAATTAACCTGTTGGGAATCTGTTTTATCCTTTATTATACAACCACATGGCATTCAGCCTGTTTGAAGGTATAGGGCATGAATGCTTCCACCAAGCATAGTAGGTGTGTCTGCCAAAATAGAGAGAGATTAACTTTAAAGACTTCCACAGCGAGCGTGTGTTTTGTCTTGACTGGGAGCACAACATTTCGTATTGTGATGTTTGTCAGAACTTTAAACAAAAAACTGTAATGGTGAGACAGAAGTCCATCCTGGCCTTTCTGTGTAAGAAAGGTCTGATAGCCTTTGTGTACAGTTTGATCATATTGTACAACCCTCAGTTAATACAGGAAATGTCCCCCCTAAAAGTGAAAGAAGAAATGTAGGGAGAAAAACAGACATACCAACAAGTTAGATGAGTTCAGTAGGGACCAAAGATCCACGTATTCTAGTCCTGTGGTGTCACTGAATCAGTTCCCAACCCTGGCATCAGCAAAAGACAAGAACTTTGGCAGAGCAACCCTGCAAGCTGCCATGTTTCAACCCCCAGCTCATCCTACTGATCTGAGGCACCTCCTGCTACGTACAATGATTAAACATTTATTCAAGAACACCACATTATTGTTAGGCAATGACTGTTTATTGAGAAGGATGTCTACCAAGTTAAAAGGTTCAAGCTCAGAGATTTTCCCTTTCAGGGTGGACTTCTGCACATAACCTTAAATTCAGGGCCATATCTAAGTTGTTGGCCTCTGTCAGAACCACTGAGCCACTTGGTGATGTTCTTCGTGTTTCACTGTTGCAGTCATTACATTTGGGTTATCTGCCTGCAGGTAGTCCTCAGCTGGCCTGAATATCAAAGTCTTGGATCCCTGCGTCGGATGCTGTCTCTTCTTCCATGACGTCAGGTCGTCAGGGGTATAAAGCATGCAGCCGACGCCATTACATCAGTCTTTCTTGTTGCACGGTGCCCGAAGCAGAAGCAGTTCGCAAGTGCCGGTCGGCCGACTCCTGAAATTTTCGTTTCAGAACTGAAGTCTTCAAAAAAGCTAAGTACCCTGTTGGGGATCCTTTTTCTTGCTCTAAACCGATGTCAGTAACAGTTACCAATTGTATACCTGTGGAAAGCAAATACCTTATAAAGAATTTCATTCATACTGCATTCCTTGCTTAGGCCCAGACCACGACGCCCCTAGCTGTCGGTTTTGTGCCTTATTCAATCCCCGACCTATTCATCGTCTGTTTATTTTTGCATCAATTTATTTCGGTACTCGGTTTAACTATCCAGAAATGGCTTTGGTAAGCCATACGACTAGCGACATTCCGAAAAAATGTAAAGTTAAAAGTGGCAGACCGCATAGGTCCAGAGCTATCAACAACGCTTCCATTAAGCTAGTCACCAGTTCGCCAGTACTCGGTGAGGCACTTTTGCAGCCCCTGATACCCGCTACTTCAGATTCGCAGGCCTCTACTGAGACCCATTCGGAGTCCGGTATGCTGTGAGATGCTTCTTCGACCATGGAACCTGCAGATGTCTCTACATTGGATGGGTCCGGAGCCACTGTGCAGTCACCAGCTTCTGAGGGTGTTTTCAGGCATACTGACTTGCATTTCAAACCGACACCATCTTCTTCTCCAAGGCCTACAACTCACCCCACGCCTAGAAAACCGATGTCCAAACTGCATGGTCAGGCCCATATGCCTAAAAAACAAATGATAAGAATGGCTGAAGGCCTTATTACTTTAATTAGGGGAAGCCAGCCTTCACCCTCTAAGAGACCTAGAACTGATTTTCCTTCTGATTCTTCTGATCAGGATTCTGAAATTTCTGATGTTCATCGTGCTATGCTGCTGCAGTCATCACACTTGGGTTATCCTGCCGTCAGGCGGTCCCGCAGTCGGCCTGAATTCCAAAGCCTTGGTCTGGCGTCGGTTGTCATCGCTTCTTCCCTGACATCAGTGCGGCAGGGGTGTAAAAGAGGCAGCCGATGCCATTTTCTTCAGTCTTTCTTGCCGTGCGGTGCCCGAAGCAGAAGCAGTTCGTAAGTGCCGATTGGCCAGCTCCTGAGATTTTCTAACAGAATTTCAGCCGAAGTCTTCTATAAAGCTAAGTACCCTGTTGGGGAAACTTTTCTTGCCTCAGACCGATGTCAGACAAAGTTAATAATTGTATTTCTTGTGGGAAGCAAATACCTCATAAGGATTTTCATTCTTATTGTATTCCTTGCCTAGGCCCAGACCACAACGTTTCTGGTTGTCGGTTTTGCGGTAGGTTCAATAAACGCACTATTAAGCGTCAGGCTGACACTGCCCGACATTATTTTGGCAGAAAATTCAACTACATTATGTCGTCGGAACCTCCGACTACTGCTATGTTTAAAAAACGCAAGGAAAAAGACCGGCAGCCTAGACCTAGACCAGATACCGAGGTCTCGGTTAGGCCTGCCACCAGATCTTCGGTATTCAGTGAGGCGCCTACGCAGCCCCTTACTACCGCAGATTTAGAAAATACAACTACCTCTCAGTCAGAATCTACCGGGCCACTGGAGCCGGTTCCTCTTCAACTCGCGGACGCCAGCCCTGGCGGCGATCCGGAGACTATGGACAGGCCTTCGGTTTCAGAAGGCGTCTTTAAACCGACGACTCTTTCCGTTAAGTCATACGCTAAGCTTCCAAAGGTTAAGAAACCGGGTCCACAGACTCCCATACAGGCCCCTATGCCTAAAAAACAGATGCTCAAAATGGCGGAGGACCTGATTACCCTTATCAGAGGTTCCCAGCCCCCTCCTGACAAAAGGCCTAGACTGGAGGAAGATTTACCTCCTTCTGACCAGGAATCCATTTCCTCAGCAGACTCTGAGGAACAGGATTGCCCCTTCCCTCTCTATAAAGACTCAGATGCTGAGGAGTCTATTCCCTCTGTTCCCCCCCCTGAAGACTTCTCTTTTGGGGAAACCCTGCACACCATGAGAGAGCATTTCCACTGGGAAGGACAAGATTACTCTGACTCCAAGAAAAGACTCTGTGAGTTTCTTCGTTTGCCTCAGCATAGACCCCTAGCCATTCCTCCTGTTTTGGACATTCTGGATGATGTCTCCACTGAATCCAGTCTAAATCCAGATTCCTTGCCTCCAGCTCCACCTAAACCAGACAGATACTATCGAGTCCCTGACTCTCACAAGTTTTTATATAAAAGCCCTGCTGCAGACCCAGAAACCATTTCCCAGGGTCCCAAAGGGGTTAAGGCCTCTACTGCTAAGAATCCACTACTTGCGGAAAGAGATTCCAGGGCATTAGAAAGATGGGGGAAAAAAGTGTATAGCTCTGCCACTTTGGCCATGAGGGCATTAAACTGCCAATTCCACATGATTAAATACCAGCAGTACTTGCTTACTCAGTTAATACAGAAAATGATCCCTCAAACAGATCAACTAGATTTCAAAGGGATGCAAGATTTGTTGTATGCAGCAGAACAAGTGGAAAAACATACCTTGCAGTGTGGTTTTGATTCTTTGGAGGCCTCATGTAGAGCAGCAGTCACAGGGTCTGTAATACGTAGACATGTTTGGCTAAAAGAGCAGACCTTACCAGAACATGTCAGAGCAAAGTTACTGGATGCTCCACTGCAAAAGGATGCGTTATTTGGTGTCAAAGCAGAGGAAGTTTTAAAGAAGATGGAAGAAAAGGCAAAATCAATGCAAACAGTTTAAGATTTTTTACAGGTACAGTCTCCTCGCTTCAGCAGAAACTGGCCATCAAAAAAGTGGTCCTTTCCTGCTTCAGACAGACCCCAAAGGGGCAGGTACAGACGCCCTAGGGGCAGAGGCCAGGCACAGGGTACCTTCAGGCCTAGACAATGGCAAACAACAACTCAAAGAGGGGGAGACGACAGATCTCTACCCTTCAGAAAACAAACTCAATGACTTTCCTCTTCGCCTGCCAAGCATAATTGCACAGGCAGCGCCTCTAGGAGGAAAACTGGCTCTTTTCCCATAAAATTGTCACATCATAACAAAGGACAAATGGGTTCTGGATATTATTACCTGAGGCTACAGATTTCATTTTCACACTTTACCACAGATGAGAGGCATGCCAAATCTGCCATCAAACCAATGGGCAGAGGCACAAAAGCAAATTTCAGCTCTCATGAACATGAAAGCAATTCAAAAGGTACCTGCAAAAGAGCAAGGTCAAGGATTTTACTCAAGACTGTTTCTAGTACCAAGAAAGGACAAAGCCTGGAGACCCATCTTAGACCTTTCAATTCTAAACACGTACCTAGACATTCCCAAATTCAAAATGCTCACACTACAGCAGCTTTTTCCCATGCTGGGCAAGGAGTCTTGGCTGGTAACGTTGGACATCCAAGAGGCATACCTGCATGTCCCTATCAGACATGATTGCAGAAGATACCTCAGATTTTTGGCAGGCACAACGCATTGTCAATTCTCTGCATTGCCCTTTGGCTTATCTACTGCGCCCAGAGTATTCACTAAATGCCTGGCATCAGTAATTGCATACTGCAGACAGCGAGGAGTACAAATTTATCCATATCTGGACGACTGCCTGATCCAAGCGGACAGCAAAGACATCCTACTACAGCATCTGGCATTTGTAACAAAGTTGCTAAGTTGCCTAGGGTACACAGTATACAAAAAGAAGTCAAAACTAATACCCTCACAAGAAATAATTTTCCTGGGTGCCAGCTTGAATACAACAACCCAGATGGCTTACCTCACGCCAGACAAGCAAAAAACAACTGGCTCAGTACTTCAAAAACATGGCAAGTTCTACCCAGCTCACTGCAAGGAAATTCCTGCCGGCATTGGGGTACATGGCATCCTGCATTCAACTAATTGCATATGCAAGGCTGCATATGAGAAAACTACAATGGTACCTAAAAAGTGTATGGTCCCAGCACAGACACAGCCTCGAAGCAACTATAACTCTCATTCTCTGCCTTCAAAAAGAGTTTCTATGGTGGGCTCAAGCATGCCAAGCAAACAAGGGCCTTCCTTTTGTCTCACCTCCACCAAACCAAACCTTGACAACAGATTCATCAGACTACGCCTGGAGTGCACACATGGGAGGACAATGCATACAGGGCAAATGGTCTGCAGACCAAAGGCAACTACACATCAATCAAAAGGAGATGCTAGCTGTAAAAAATGCACTAACAGCCTTCAAGGACCTTTTGCATCCAGGACAACAACTAATAAGGACGGACAACACCACAGTTATGTGGTACATAAACAAACAAGGAGGGACGCACTCCTACCCACTATGCAGACAGGCAATGGACTTGTGGAACACAGCATTAACTTACCAAGTACAACTGCAAGCACAATTCCTGCCAGGAAAAGAAAACATTTTGGCAGACAAATTAAGCAGAAATTTGACAGACCCTCACGAGTGAAGACTACACCCACAAGTATTCTCAATGATAACTCAAAGGTGGGGACCCCCAGACATAGATCTGTTTGCCTCAACCAACAATTGCCAGCTACAAAAATTTTGCACAAGGACTTACCATCCCCTGGCCTGGAAAGTGGATGCCCTATCATTCAGTTGGACAGCATTGTCAGTCTACGCCTTCCCACCTCTGCCTCTACTCACCCAGGTATTACTTAAAACCAGATCAGAGAGACCACAGATGATCCTCATTGCCCCGGACTGGCCACGTCAACACTGGTACCCACTACTACGACACTTGACTCACAGCCCTCCATGGATCTTACCTCAATTCCCTCTGCTGTTAACCCAACAAAACTCTCAGATCCTTCACAGTCAGCTAAGGACCTTAAATCTAGCTGCATGGAAAATACCTTAAATTATCAAACAACACTTCTCTCAAAGGACGTCCAGAATGTCATTTTGGAGGCCAGGAGGCCCAGCACCAGAAAGACCTACTCAGACAAATGGAAAAGATTTTGTGTATGGAGCCAGGCCAGAAGCCTAAATCCTAGCATCCCAAATATTCCGCACATACTCCAATACCTAACTGAGCTGCTACACAAAGGCCTTTCTTTCTCATCCATAAAGATCCATGCTTCAGCCATTTCAGCTCAATATGATACGGTTCCTCCCATTTTCTCTCATCCTTTGCTAAGGCAGTTTCTCAGTGGGGCAAAAAATATAAGACCCCCCAGAAAACGACCTACTCCAACTTGGGATCTAAATTTTGTCCTGGAAAAGTTAACACTTCCTCCTTTCGAACCAGCCTTTTCAGCAGAGCTTCAATACTTGTCATGGAAGACAGCCCTGTTGCTGGCTATCACCTCAGCACGCAGAGTCTCAGAACTGCAGGCACTTATGGCAGTGGAACCTTTCATAATTTTCCATCAGGACAGAGTATCTTTACGCATCAACCCTTCTTTCATGCCAAAGGTAGTATCCAGTGTGGCTCTCAATCAGACCATACACTTGCCCACCTTTTATCCAAACCCACAGAATAAAGGAGAAAGGCTCCTTCACTCTTTGGACATTCACAGACAGCTATGTTACTATTTGGACAGGACAAAGGCCTTCAGAAAATTTGACCAACTCCTTGTATCCTATGCACCAGGCTCAGAAGGAAAGGCTATTTCAAAACAGACCATCTCCAAATGGATAGCACATTGCATCCGCTTTTGCTACTCACGCCACGGGAAAGCAGTGCCTGCTAGTATTGGGTCTCACTCTACCAGGGCTACAGCAACCTCAGCAGTCTTCCTCCGAGGAGTCCCAACTAAGGACATTCTGGAGGCAGCTACCTGGAGTTCAGTGCACACCTTCACCAAGCATTACCACCTTCCTCTGTACTCAAAAACCAGAGCTGGGTTTGCCACTGCAGTTCTGCAGGGCATCTTAGCTGCACCTAACCCAGTTTAGCTCCTACCACCCAACCATAGCTTTGGGACTCTACCCAAGTGTGATGACTGCAGCAGCATAGCATGATGAACATAGTACAGTTTTGTACCTACCATAAATGTAGATGTTCGAGTGGTTATGCTGCTGCAGTCCAGGTTACCCTCCCTCCATCCCCTCTTCCTAACAAGGCTTTTCTTATACCTCCATGTACTTCAACCTTTGGGATGCATGTCTATATGGTGTATATGCTTTCAACTAGTACCATTGTTTTGCACTAAGGTATGTTTTGCAAGCTTCTTATTTTGCCTTCTTAGTTTGGGGCACCTGACATCTGGGGCAAGAAAAACTGAAGAAAATGGCGTCGGCTGCCTCTTTTATACCCCTGCCGCACTGACGTCAGGGAAGAAGCGACAACAACCGACGCCGGACCAAGGCTTTGGAATTCAGGCCGACTGCGGGACCACTTGACGGCAGGATAACCCAAGTGTGATGACTGCAGCAGCATAACCACTCGAACATCTACATTTATGGTAGGTACAAAACTGTACTTTTCTTCTGATTACCAGAAGATTTTGAAACCTTGCACACTCTTAGGGAGCATTTCCGCTGGAAAAGCCAGGATTAAAGAGGCTTAGGGAATTCTTACTTTTCCCTCAACACAGGCCTTTAGCTATCCCTCTTGTCCTGAACATTGTAGCTGATGCCTTCTTTGAATCTAGCCTGGCCCCAGACACTTTACCTCCAGCTCCCAGGAAACCTGACAGGTATTACAGAGTACCTGACTCTCACAAGTTCCTCTTCAAGAATCCTACTGCGGACTTGGAGACCATTTCCCAGGGACCTAAAGGCATTAAGGCTACTACTGCCAAAAACCCTACCCCTTCTGATAAAGATTCCAGGGCCTTGGACAGATGGGATAAGAAGTTATACACTTCTGCTACTTTGGCCATTAGAGCCTTAAACTGCCAGTTTCATATGTTAAAGTATCAGCAGCATATTATGGGACTACTTAAACAGAAAATTATGTTGATTCCTGACTGTACTGAAAATAAAGAATTACAGGATTTAATTCATTCTGTTGAACAAGTTGGTAAATATACTTTGCAATGTGGTTTTGACTCTTTAGAAGCATCTTGTAGGGCTGCTGTCACTGGGTCTGTTCTTAGAAGGCATGCTTGGCTTAAGGAGCAAAATTTGCTAAATCATGTTAAAGCTAAATTACTGGATGCTCCCTTAAACCAAGACCGCCTGTTTGGCAACAAAGCAGAATAAGTCCTTAAAAAGATGGAGGAAAAAAGCTAAATCTATGCAAACTGTTAAAGATTTCCTGCAAGTACAGCCTCCCAGATTTAGTAGGCATCGGTCTTCTAAGAACTGGTCCTTTCCTGTCTCTTCCAGGCCTTCTCAGTCCAAACCAAGGAACAGCAGACCACCTAGGCTACAGTCTCAAGGTACTCACAGGTCTAAGCAGTGGGGGGCTCCCACTTCCAAAGCTGGAAGTAGTAAGACACCCCCCTATGGAAAACTGTCGTAATGACTTAACCTTAAACCTTCCAAGTCCTGCTCAACTGCTTGCTCCTTTAGGTGGAAAGATCGCCCTGCATACAAAAAACTGGGAACTCATTACCCAGGATAAATGGGTTTTAAATATAGTTTCCCAAGGATACGGATTCCACTTCCACACCTTACCATCCCCAAACAGTTGGCCAGACCTACCCCCAAATCAGTGGGCAGAGGCTCAACAGCAGGTTCTCTCTCTTCTAAGTATCAGGGCTATTCAACCTGTCCCAGAAGAAGAAAGGGGACAAGGTTTTTACTCAAGACTTTTCCTGGTACCCAGAAAAGACAGCTCCTGGCGTCCTATCCTGGACCTCTCTGTTCTAAACACCTTTTTGGTAATCACAAAATTCAAAATGCTAACACTTCACCAGCTGCTTCCTATGCTAGGCAAAGATACATCGTTGGCAACCTTAGACTTAAAGGAAGCTTACCTGCACATTCCAATAAAGGAATCTTGCAGGAAATACCTACGCTACAGAGCAGGCTACATGCACTATCAGTTCTCTGCACTTCCCTTTGGCTTATCTACTGCGCCCAGGGTATTCACAAAGTGCCTAGCTCCAGTCATTGCATTTTGCAGGCAAAAAAATATTCAAATATTCCTATACCTGGACGATTGTCTAATTCAGGCAGAAAGCCAGGACATGCTACTAAATCATCTGGCATTTGTAAAGAAACTTCTAATCTCACTGGGGTACACCATAAACGAAAAGAAATCTCATCTAGTACCCTGCCAACAAATTGTATTCTGGGAGCAAGCTTGAACACAACTTCCCAGATGGCTTACCTCACACCAGAGAAACACATTTATTTGACAGCCTTCTTCAAACTACTGGCCACAAAGACTCAGCTATCTGCAAGGAAAATTCTGCAAGCCCTGGGGTTCATGGCCACTTGCATTCTACTCATTTCATATGCAAGACTGCATATGAGGAAACTACAATGGTATCTGAAAAGCCTATGGGTGTCAGCATTCTCAAGACCTGGAATCAATGATTCCTGTCATTCCTTGTATAAAGACAGAGTTCCTCTGGTGGGCAGAGACCTGCTACCACAACAAGGGACTCCCATTCACTCTACTCCCTGCCACCCAAACTCTAACAACAGACACATCAGACTATGCATGGGGGGGCTCACTTGGCAGGGAAGTGCATTCAGGGCAAATGGAATCAGAGTCAGATGCACCTGCATATCAATCAAAAAGAAATGTTAGCTGTACAGACTTCCCTGACAGCCTTCAAGGACCACATTCTTCCAGGACAATTATTGGTAAAGACAGACAACACTAATGTTATGTGGTACATAAACAAGCAGGGGGGAACCCACTCGTATCCTCTCTGCAGACTAGCCATGGCTCTGTGGAACACAGCCTTGAGCTACCAAGGGCACTTACAAGCTCAATTCCTGCCAGGCAAGCTAAATTCACTGGCAGATGACCTAAGCAGAAATCTTATGGACCCACACGAGTGGAAACTGGAACCAAAGATATTCAACATTTTGATAAACAAATGGGGGAACCCAGAGATAGACCAGTTTGCCTCCCCTCAGAACTACCAATTGGACAAATTCTGCACAAGGACTTCCCACAGTCAATCTTGGAAAGTGGATGCCCTGTCCTTCACCTGGGAAAGCCTCTCAGTTTTTGTCTTTCCCCCTGTGCCTCTCCTCTCGAAAGTTCTGCTTAAGATCAAACAGGACAAACCAAAGACAATACTGATTGCACCAGACTGGCCACGCCAGCACTGGTACCCCCTCTTGCGTAGTATGTCACTGCTGGAACCATAGCACCTGCCTCAGACCCCTTCCCTGCTGTCCCAGCAGGAGGGCCAGATTCTTCACCCCCAGCTTCAAGCCCTGAACATTGCAGCCTGGCTAATTCCTTGAGCTCTCCAGTAGCATCTCCTCAGTAAGCAGGTGCTAGATGTCATTCTGGAGGCAAGGAGGCCTAGTACTAGAAAATCCTATGCTGAAAAGTGGAAAAGATACTGTTCCTGGAGCCAGACTCGGGATGGGCACAACAGTGCCCAGCTTACCGCATATTCTTCAATACTTAACAGAGATGCTCCACAAGGGCCTTTCCTTCTTATCAATTAAGATTCATGCCTCAGCCATTTCAGCACATTATAATACTGAGCCACCTCTCTTCTCTCCACCCCTGCTGAAACAATTCCTCAGAGAGGCCAAAAATTTAAGACCACCCAGGAGAGCCCCTACTCCAGCCTGGGACCTTAACTTTGTATTGGAAAAGCTAACTCTACCTCCTTTTGAGCCAGCTGCAACTGCAGAATTGAAATTCCTTTCTTGGAAAATGGCCTTCCTTCTAGCCATTACTTCAGCAAGAAGAGTGTCTGAATTGCAGGCCCTCATGGCAGTGGAGCCCTTCATCATCTTCCATGCAGACAGGGTGTCCCTCAGGACCAATCCTTCCTTTATGTCCAAGGTGGTATCCAGTGTGGCCCTTAATCAGTCCATTTATTTGCATACCTTTTTTCCTAATCCACAGAGCAAAGGAGAACGAATACTGCACTCTTTGGACATGCACAGACAACTTAGATTTTATTTGGACAGGACTAAGCCTGTCAGAAAAAACTGAACAGCTGCTAGTTGCCTTTGCTGCAGGGGCAGAGGGGAAGGCAATTTCAAAGCAAACCATTTCTAAGTGGATAGCCCATTGCATTCATTTCTGCTATAAGCACCATGGAAAACCTACCCCACAGGGGATAAGATAACATTCCACCAGGGCTGCATCTACCTCTGCAGCCTTTCTCAGTGGTGTCCCTACCAGGGACATCCTAGAAGCTGCTACCTGGAGCTCTGTACATACCTTCACCAAGCATTACCACTTGCCTATTTTTTCTAAATCCAGAGCTGGTTTTGTCACTGCAGTCTTGCAGGGCTTAATAGCTGGTCCTAATGCTCTCTACCTTCCTCCTCCCTTCCTTAGCTTTGGGAATCTACCCAAATGTAATAACCGCAACAGTGAAACATAGTACAGTTGTGTACACTTACTATAAATGTAGATGTTCGAGTGTATTCACTGTTGCAGTCCTGGTTACCCTCCCTCCAACCCCCTGACTTCTCTTGGCTATACCTTTCTTCTTGTTTAGTGTATTTGCTTTTTGTTGGAGGTGTAACCTAATATATAATTTCTTCCCATTATGGGGGGGCACCTGACATCTGAGGCAAGAAAAACTGATGTAATGGCGTCAGCTGCATGATTTATACCCCTGATGACCTGACGTCATGGAAGAAGAGACCGCATCTGACGCAGGGATCCAAGACTTTGATATTCAGGCTGGCTGAGGGCTACCTGCAGGCAGATATCCCAAATGTAATGACTGCAACAGTGAATACACTTGAACATCTACATTTATGGTAAGTGTACACAACTGTACTTTTTGGCTAACTTGCCATTGCCTCCTGCTTATGTTAAAACTGGTTCCAAATGGCATAAAGTTTCTTACAGACCTTTCAAACTGTCCCAGTACAGCTCTGTCTATCAGGAGTCCAACTTGCCAGAATACCCAGAGAGGTTTCCTTTGAGAATGATTCTGATCCCACTGATTTTGTGGATGAGGAGGGGGACCTGGATTATAAATTACAGATGTCCATTCCTTTATCCTCTGACCACAGTGAAGACACTATGGCTTCAGATTCACCACTAGAAAATTTGTCTTTTGGAAATTCTGTTTTGTTTATGAGAGGCCACTTCAAGTGGCAAGAAAATGAGACCTCCTCTTTCCAAAAAAAAAAAAAAAAAAAAAGGCGATTGTACTTCTGTGCCTGGGGCCTCACAGGCTAATAAGTATTCCCCAGTCAAGAGACCTTCCTGTCTCCCTTAAACCAGACTGCCAGTTACCTCCATTAAAAGACTTGACCAGTTGTGTAGGAATTTTCACCCTCACAAATTCCTCTATAAGAACCCCAGTACAGATCTATGTGTAGTGTCCCTGAAATCTGCCAGAGGATCTAAGCTGTCACCAACACTCAACACTCTTCCTACTAATAATGAAAGTAGATTGCTTCACGGATATAATAAGTTGTATGCTTCTGCACCTTTGGCCTTTAGGGCTCTGAACTGACTGACCACATCTTTAAATGTCAGGAATGTGTGCTTAAACAGCTGTTGGAGTTTGTAGGGCAATACAGGATGAAGCCATTAAGATGGCTGTCCTGAACTGGGTTCTGTGTCCAGCTGAAACATTCCTTGAAGTCTTTTGTGATGCTGTGGATGCAGCATGCAGGGCTGTAGCTATGAGATCCATGTTAGAAAGACACTTGTGGATGAGGATCCAGTACCTGACCAACGATATTAAGATGTAGTTTCTTAGTGCCCTATTGCATAGGGAACTGCTTTTTGGACCGCAAGGGCATACAGTATATTACAAAACCTGGAATATAAATGGAAGACTATGGAATCTGTCAGTCACACGTACCATCCTTCCTTTCCCAAGTATAAAACAAATTAACATTATAAGAAAAGTGATATTCATCTAAGGCAAGGTAAGGGTAAACATGCCAAAGGTAAGAAGGCCTATCAGAAGAGGAGATGGTAGTATGAAAACAGAGGGAAGAAGGGGAGTCCTTGGGGCCACTCCACCAAAGAAAGGAGTAGCTTTAAGTATTCCAGCGTTCTCCCTTCCCCTACCTTAAAATTGCCATCCTGTCTCTTACCCTATTCAACATTTCCCTTCATTGGGACATCAAGATTATAGGGCCATCTGACCTCCTGCTTCCATCTTTGGCACAGTATAATAAGGGATTACTGGGCCCTAAATATAGACCATAGAAGCTCTAAACTACAGTTCATTACAAAAGCTAGAAAAGGAGGTATTCCTTCTGTGTCGAACTACCAAGAAAAGTTAGCAGCACCAATTCCAGTCAAGATCCTCATTCAGGGTTCAATAGAGAAGGTTTCCACAAATCTGGAAGGAATGGATCCTGTAAACCAAGCCTTGACCTGTCAAAGTTAAACAAGCTCTTAAAGTAACCAAATTCAGTAATGAAGCACTTGGTTCCTTCCTCTACAAAAGGGCTAGTTCATATGTCTAGATTTTGGTGTCAGTGGAAACTGGGGGAGTGGGTCCACATGGAGGGTTACATAGCTATTCTAGAAGGACTTTTCATCTCTCTTTGAGATCTGGCATCTTAATTAAAATGTTTACAGTTTTCATTGATAAATATTTAATCAAAAAGTTAAACAGCACAATCTTGAAATGAGAATGGATGAGTTTCATTTATCGCATCCATTTTCTAAATCACTTGACCTTGTGAGGTTTGTAGTGGTATCATGCAGAGCATGACGGACTATACTTTCGTATCCTTTGCAACAGTTCCCAGCTCGTCCTGTGGGATTTCCAGGTAAACTGAAATATATAATCTTTCCAGTATGTTCTGGCACCCAGAGGATATTCTCGCTAAGTACTCAGACCACCTCAACAATTGCTTTCAACTCAGAGTTACAGCAGCTGTACTGCAAGATCGTCCTGCCTCCAAGGATCCTAACTTGTGTCATGGAGACTCTAGCAACATTGTGAAGGAATTTTATACAGCTAGGACAGACCAAAATAAAGTCTGGGATTCGGGCATTGGACAAAATCAAGGAATCTGTAATAGTACAATTATCTGACCACATTGCTTGGCAAAAGCTTCTAAAATCAGTCCAGAAAAGTGACACTGTTTGTTGCATTTTGTGATCATATGAACCCAGTCTGCATTAAGGGCTTCATTGCATCTTCAGCATTTTATTTTTTCTAATTTATGTACAACAGCAATTTTGTGGGGTGTTAGAAAAATTCTATGTAAAAATTTCCTTGTATAAATCTTCCAGTATAGAAAGGATGTTGTTTTTTCTATAGATTTTTAAGGCTGGTTTCTTAGTTTTCTCAGAAAATTCTTCTTTATTTATTTTTGTTGAGTAATTCCAGTGTGACAATTCAGGAGAAACAAATTAAATTCTAATAATGTTATATATGATTGACAAGTATGCTTTACCTTTAGATGGATTATTATTTATATTATTAAAGAAGTCTAGGATTTTTGGAATAGTTTTTCTTTTTATGTCTAATGCTATTTTTATTTTGTCTTGAATATATTCCTAACATGTTTGTATATCTAACCTACTGCTACTTTCCAGACTGTAATTAGCAATTCCCAAGTGATGTAGATGTCCTTCAAGAGGGCCTCACCCAAGCAAATGACTGGTGCCAGAAACATGGCCTCAAGCTAAATGCCAAAAAATGCATCATCATCCCCTTGGGGAGAGTGAAGTCCCCACATATTATCACATTAATAACATCCTAAGTACATAATCAGTAGTTCATAGGTGTGTACTAGGCTAATGGCCCTGGGACCTTTACAAGCCTAGCCCGTAGAAGTGCCCTGGCATTGCGCCGCCCGTTGTTAGTTCCCAGTGCCTCTATCAAGTAGAGCCACTGGAGTGATCCTCAGGGTGAGCTTTCTATTTCCCATCCACTCATCAAGATTCTTCTTGAAGAGGGCTAGTGAGGTGCTCTGCTTGACATGTATGGGAAGTCTATTCCAGAGCATGAGCAGTCTCTGGGTTATGAACCTGTCCCTCCAACATGTTCTGTTGATTGTGGTAATGAGGCTGAGGTCTCTGGAGCGTGTGGTGCGGAGGGATTGGGATTTCTTTAGATGTAGCATTTCTAACAGAGCTGAGTCAGACATGGCTTTGTAAGTCAAGCAGAGATTGCTTTTTATTAGACGATATGAGACAGAGAATATCTGGAGTTTTCTTTTAGTCTGTCTGTGTAGGACACATGTTTAAGCCCTAGGATCCTCTTCATGAGGTACTTTTGCGGTCTCTCCAGCTGTTGCAGGTGTCTAGTGAGGTACATGCCAAATGGAGCATTATACTCTATGACTGGTCTAATGCCCGAATCCCAGACTTTATTTTGGTCTGTCCTAGCTATTGCTAGAAAAGTTATAACTAAAAACTGAAAATGTAAAACTACTATCTCACTAGTGAATTTATCTGTGTAGCCAAATCTGTTTGTAAAAAATGAATTATCGACCATAAAAATGAGAATTAGAAATCTAAGTCATCAATACACAGACTGGCAGAAATGTAATGCTCTGTTACAAAAGTATTAATGGTTTTGTATGTATAATTCTTGTTATGGACTTCTGTATACAGTTTTGTTTTATTTTGTTTCAGATTGTAGAGAGAAATTATGACACTTTTCTTCCTGGATGCAAAACCCTTAGTAGTGAGATGTGCCACACAGAATGACTTTCTGACCACAGTGGCAATGTGGTGGTTGAAGGAGTGGTTGCTGTCAACCTGTGTCCGCAGATCTCTTATAACGCCTTCAGTGTTCAGTGGGCTCCCATTGATGTGGTAATTAATGGGAACTGAGTTTTACCCAAAGGCGATGATGACACATTTTTTGGCATTAAGCTTAAGGCCATGGTTTCGACACCAGTCATTTGTCTCAGCGAGGGTTTTCTGTAGGATGTCTGCATCACTTGAGGAGTTAATGGCTCTCAGCTTGCAGTCATCTGTGAATTTGGTCAGCCAGTGTTGGCCTGGACTTCTGAGAAGTAGATGCCAAACAGGAGAGAACCCAGGACCGATCCCTGTGAGACTCCACTCGTGACTCGTCGGCAGTCTGACTTGGAGTCTGCTACTTTCACACTGTGTATTCTATCTGTGAGCCAGTTTGCAACCCACCTAACGATATAGGGATTGATGCCTAGTTTGCTGAGTTTATCAATAATTCCTGAGTGAGGAATGGTATCAAAGGCCTTGGAAAGATTGAGGTAGGCTGTATGAACTGCCTTACCTTCATCCACCGCTCTGGTGACTGACTCAAAGAAGTCAGTCAGGTTGAGCAGGCATGATCTACCTTTCACAAAACCAAATTGAGCGGGATCTAGAGTTTGGAGATTCCCTATATCCTTGTTAATTAGGTCCATGATGATGCACTCCATAGCCTTACATATCAGACTCGTCAGGCTAATGGGGCGATAATTTCCAGGGTCTGTAGTTGCTCCTCCTTTATGGAGAGGGATGACTGTAGCAGTGTGCCATTCGGTAGGGACAAAGCCTGAGGTGAGGCTGTGAGTGAACAGAGCACACAGATGTGGTGCCAGTTCACTTTGTAATTTATGTAAGGAATATATTGTTGGGTGCCTGACATTCTTCCAATTGAGATTAGTCCTTTGAGGGGGGAGGGGTAAAGTTGGTACTAAATCTGTCGGCCACTATGTTGGCAATATCTGTTGGCTCAGTATAGGATGTACCGTTGTGCAGTAACTCGGAGCAAATCTGGGTATTGCCATGGAGATTCTTGATATAACTGTAGAAGGCTTTGTGGTTGTTTTTAGTGTCTGCCGCAATTCTACTTTCATAGCTGGCTTTGGAGGTTGATGAGGGATCTCAACTTTCTGTTGAGGCTAATAATGGAATTTTTCAAGTCTTGGGACTTAACCTTTTTCTGCAACAGTTTCTTCCTTCTGTTGTAGAGTTTATTAATGGCAGGGGACCACCAGACTGGCTTCCTTTTTTTTGGAGGAGAGCATCTTGGTTCTTTTGGGTATGGCTAGTTCCATGCATTTATGTACGTGTTCATACAGTGCATTGGTGTATGATTTGGCAGTTATGCATCTATTTTCCATTGGCATGGGTGCCGTGAAGTTAGCCACCTCTGTTTTTAGGAGTCCAAAGTCAGCTTTGGAGAAGTTTTTCATGGTGGATACCTTTGCGGGGAGTGTGGGTGAGATGTGGATTTCCATGGTGATTAGTTTGAGGTCTGATCTAACCTGGGAGGAATTGACTATTGGTGTAAAACAATGGTTGCCCATATTAGTAATAACCAGGTCAAGGATGTTGCGTCCTGTAGCGAGGGTAAGAATGAGCTGGTCCGGGGCACTGGAATTGATGAATTCCAGGAAGCGTTGGGCCAGTGCATTGGTGCATGAGTAGTTTTCCCAGCTGATGGAGGGTAGTTGAAGTCAACTAGTATGAGAGTGTTGAGTTGGATCTTAATAGTTACCAGGGTGCTTAGGAATGTGGAGTGAGTCTTGGGACATGGTTGGGGACCTATAGCAGGCTATGACCTGAATCGCTGTCTTGCCCAATGTTAGTTGTATCTGGAGTATCTTAGATGCGTTATGCTGGGCTACAAGTCTGGAGGTGTCTAGATCCTTTATGAATATGGAGACACAACCTTCTTTGGAGCTTCGGTCCATGTTCTGGGGTCAAAAGATATGGAATGAGTTATAGTCTGGTAGCGCAGGGGTGCTTTCTGCTGGTTTAAACCAGGTCTCCATTACAGCACAAATATCGATGTTCTCCATTTTGAGGAGTGCTTTGAGTGAGTGCATCTTGAGATTTAGACTTCTAGAGTTGAGCAGCATGACCCACAGATTGCATTTATTTATATTTGTTACGGTAGTAATTTGGTCTTTGGAACACCGCCTAAAAAAGGCACTATAAGGGTGGCAAGAGCCTTTGCCAGTACCCAGAAACCCAGGGGTGACCGATGCAGGCCATCTCTGGCAAAGCATCGAGGTCTGTCAGTCATGTCATCCCAAGCAGACAGATACTGGATCCCCTTAGAATGACACCAGAAACTTAGCCAATTGTTGAAGTCAATAATTTTCTGTTTGCACTGTGGTATCATTCTGGGCGATAGTAGGATGTTGCTCAGGGCTAGGGTCATACCTGCCTGGGCCACATAATCCAAGACCTGCACCATGTCTGTTTTCATGTAGTCCAGGGAGGTGCGTCCCAGGTCATTCACACCCACATGGACAGTGACAGTCATACTTGTGCTTGTTGTAGAGTGACCTGAGTGTGTGTGTTATGTGTTGGATTCTGGCACCTGATAGACAGCTGACTGTTACTTTCTCCTTGTTCAGCCTAGTGAGTGGGACATCAGTGTGCCTCACTATTGAGTCACCTATGGTTATTGTATTGGGCAAAGCTGTTTTGCCTTAGGGGCTTAGGTTGTGGGGCACACTGTGTAGGTGAGCTATGTGTCTTGTGGTTTGTGCTGTGTTGTGGTGGGAGTGCGTTTCTGCCTTGGACGTCTCGGCTGTTTTTGTAGATTTCTGTTGAGAGTCTCCACAAAGGTGGGTGTGTGGTTTGTGTTTTTATGTGAGGACTGTGATGGTGGGTGTTTTGGAGGGCTGTGTGTTCCATGTGGTGTGGTGCAGGTGTTGACCTTCTCCTCTTGACCAGTCTTGGCTAGAGAGTGCATGGCTTCCAGTTTGGAGATATAAGTGCATCTCTCACAAGTCTGAGTGTTGGGAGGTAAGAGGAGAGGGTTGTCTGTGTACATGAGGCAGTTGCTACACTGCCTCAGAATGCCCAAGTTCACCAGGTTAACAGGAGAAAGCACAGGAAACTGACCTTTAGACATGCCAGGAGGGATGGTCATCATTTACTAATTACTGGAACGGCTTCCTAATAGGACGTCTAGTGCTGATGGCACTTGTGTGCTACAGTAATTGTTACAAAAAGCCTGAAGTGCTAGGTGAATAAACTAATAAAAGTACAAGAGTGAAGAGAAAGTTGAAAGAGGTAGAATAAAACTGCCCAAGCGGCCAATAAACTACAATTTCAGAGCCAGAAACCACTTCTCTTGTGAGCAATAGGCTTACCTATTGCTTACCACTCCCACTGATAAGCTGGAAGGCTTCCCTCTAACACAGAAAGCTCTGGGGAACTCAGAAACTTACAAAACAGTCCTGGAATACAACAAGTCTGTATCTGGACTACTCTAGTAACAGGAAAGGTGTAAAACAAGTTTAGAACTTTTTTTTTTGCAGAAAAAAACAGTTAACTTATAGCTGGAATACCTCAAAAAGGGTTTAAAATCATGCAGCTGAAGCTCTGGATGCTACAGACCTATATTTAGACTATGCTACCCACTTTTAAGCTTAAGAACTCCGGAATAAAAAAACTCACAGTAAAGCACAGATTAATCACTTATAGTCCAAAAAATAGCACTTACTGTATGAATAAATACAGTTAAACAGCAACGAAATGCAGTAAAATGCAGATAAACAGTAATGAATTGCAGTAGATAGCAATGAAATATAGTTAATCAGTAGATTGCTGTGAAACAATAGCTCACAAATCACAACAGTATCAGACAGCACTTATGAAGCAGTAATTCAGTAGAATACTGTCATCAGTTTAGTGAGGCTACCAACAAGCAATAATAAAAATGGCAAACAGCAAAATGAAATAGAAAGAGGTACAGTTTTTTTTTGGACACCCCGGTTGATAGCAACCAGACTTTTGACCACCATGTTGCTTTTGTTGTACGGAAGGCTTTCTACATGGCCCACCTCATAGGTAGGGGTATCTCATCCAGGGACAAAGAGGTCATAACATCCCTGTATTCTTCCCTTATAAGGCCAATTATTGAGTACAACGCCCCCTTTGGCATGTGCCACGCAAAGCACATGCAGCAGCTGGAGAGACCACAGAGGTTCGTCACCAGGAGACTCCTGGGCCTCAAACATCTACCCTACACAGATGAGCTAAAATCCCTGCCCCTCTACTCAGTTTCATACACACTCCTCAGAGGTAACCGGTGTCTGGCATACAAAACAATCTCAGACCCTGCGTTGATGGATGTCCTTCAAGGATGCATCTGCAGTCCTAACATATGGGTTGTCCTGCCTCAGGCAGCCCTTCGGTCGGCCGGATTCCAAAGTCTGGGTCTGGCCTCGGCTGATGTCGCACTTCACCCGACATCATAGCTGCTGTTTGTTGGGTATAAAGGCATCAGCCGACGCCATTTTCCTCAGTCTTTCTTGCCGCGCGGTGCCCGAAGCAGAAGCTGTTCGCAAGTGCCGGTCGGTCAGATCCAGAGATTTCTACTACCGAAGACTTCTAAAAAGCTAAGTACCCCGTTGGGGACTCTTTCTTGCCTCAGCCGATGTCAGATAAAGTAAATAATTGTTTAACTTGTGGGAAACAAATACCTCATAAGGATTTCCACTCTTACTGCCTTCCTTGCTTAGGCCCAGACCACGAAGTATCAGCTTGTCTAGCCTGTGCTTCCTTCAACCGACGGACGCTTAGACGTCGGTCGGAGTTTGCAGAGGAGTTTTTTGGTCCCGCTTTTGCATACAAAATTCCGTCGGAGACTCCGACTACACAATTAGCTAAAAAGCGCAAGGAAAAGGACCGACACTCGCGGTCCACGGTTTCGGCTGAAACCACGGTTAGGCCAACCGCGAGTGTCTCGGTTTCGGCTGAAACCGAGCCCTCGGTTCTTCCTTCGGCCGAAAGCATGCCTCCGATAGCTGAGGCCTCACAGAGCATGGCTGAATCTGCTACTGAATTTACGGCTACAGAAGCAGGCACCTAGGATTTGTCAGACACTATTCCTTTAGACATATCCACCCCTGCACGTGGGGCTGCTAGACCCCCTGCTTCTATGTCTATCAAGGCTTTTGCCAGGGCTAAAGCAGCTAAATCTTCTAAGGCCTTACCTGCTAAAACTCCCTCACATAGGCCTACCTCTAGTTCTCAAATACTCAGCCTGGCTGAGGATCTCATTTCTTTGATCAGGGGATCCCAACCTCACCCAGGCAGGGCCTCTCAGCCCCCTCCAGATAACAGGCCTAGGACTGAACCCCCGGAACCTGTCTCTACAGACTATTCCTCAGATGACTCAGACCCTCACGAAGGGCCATATTCTCCTTATGAGGATTCTGATGCAGAAGACTCAATTCCTTCTGCTTCTCCTCCTGAAGAATTTTCTTTTGGGGAAACCTTACATGCTATGAGGGAACACTTCCAATGGCAGGGCCAGGATTTTTCAGATTCAAGGAAAAGGCTAAGGACATTTTTACACTTACCACAGCATAGGCCTTTAGCCATTCCTCCAGTACTAACAGTTGTTGATGATGCATATAATGATGCCTGTACTGCCCCTGATTCTCTTCCTCCGGCCCCTGGCAAGCCTGACAGATATTATAGGGTTCCGGACACACACTACCATTTGTATAAGGCTCCTGTTGCAGACCCTGAAACCATTTCACAGGGCCCTAAAGGTGTGGCAGCTGCCTCTGCCAAAACCCTCTTCCCTCTGAAAGGGAATCTAGAGCATTAGAGAGATGGGGTAAAAAGGTTTATACTTCTGCTACTCTTTCGGCCAGGGCCTTAAACTGTCAATTTCACATGATTCAGTACCAGGAATTTTTGTTAGACCAGCTAAATAAAAAAACTGTCCTCTCCTGAACCTATAGACCATAAGTCCCTTCAGGATTTGGTACATAACTCTCAGCAGGTCAGTAACCATTTCTTAAAATGTGGCTATGATGCACTGGAGGCTTCCTTTAGATCAGCTATGACTGGAACAGTGATTCGAAGGCATACCTGGTTAAAAGAACAATCCTTACCAGACCATGTTAAGTCAAAACTCCTAGATGCTCCCATGGAGAAACAAAGTTTGTTTGGCTCCCCTGCACAGGAGGTTCTAAAGAAGGTGGAAGAAAAAGCAAAATCTGTCCAAACAGTCAAGGATTTCTTACAAGTCCAACCTCCGAGGTTTAGCAGAAATTGGCCTTCGAAGAATTGGTCCTTTCCAGACAACTCCAGAGCACAGAGAGGCAGAAATAGATGCCCAAGAGGCAGAGGTCAATCTAGGGGTGCCTACAGGGGACGTCAGTGGCAACCTACCAACCAGAGAAGTACTGCCACAGATTCAACTACAACCACTTCCACAGGGCAGACACAATGACTTGGCTCTGGTTCCGCCTACCAGGGAACAACTGGAAGCACCCTTGGGCGGAAAGCTAGCCTTATTTTCCGACAACTGGCATTACATTACAAGAGACAAATGGACTTTACAAACAATAGACAAGAGCTACAGGTTTCACTTCCACACTCTACCAAAAAAGAGAGGAATGCCAAACCTACCACCAAGCCAAAAAACAGACGCTCTAAGACAAATCAACAACTTACTAAGGATGAGAGCTATAGAAAAGGTATCACCTATGGAGCAAGGCCAAGGATTTTACTCCAGGCTTTTCCTTGTACCAAGAAAAGAAAATCAATGGAGACCTATTCTCGACTTGTCCGCACTGAACACATACCTCATTGTTCCAAAATTCAAAATGCTGACCCTCCAGCAACTTCTTCCCATGCTGGGCAAGGAGTCTTGGCTGGTGACTCTAGATCTCAAGGAGGCATACCTGCACGTCCCTATACGACCAGATTGCAGAAGACACCTCAGATTTCTTGCAGGATCAGAGCATTATCAATTCTCAGCATTGCCCTTTGGCTTATCTACTGCGCCCAGAGTATTCACGAAATGCCTGGCATCAGTAATTGCTCATTGCAGGCTTCAGGGAATTCAAATTTACCCATACCTGGACGACTGCCTAATACAAGCGGACAACAAGGGAAAATTAACAAAAGATTTGAAAAATGTCATACAACTGTTGCAAGCCTTGGGATACACAGTCAACATGCAAAAGTCAAGACTAGTACCATCCCAAAGGATAACATTCTTGGGTGCAGAACTGGATACATCAACTCAGATGGCTTTTCTCACAGAAGAAAAACAAAAGCAACTACCAGTCTACTTCATGACATTAACAACACAAACTCAGCTTACTGCAAGGAAAGTCCTGCAAGCCCTGGGTTACATGGCATCCTGCATAATATTGGTTCCGCATGCCAGGCTGCATATGAGGAAGTTGCAATGGTACCTAAGGAATGTATGGTCTCAACACAAGCACAGTCTAGAAGCCCAGATTCCAATAATTCCATGCCTGAAGCAAGAATTCCTGTGGTGGGCTCAGGCATGTCAGTTGAACAGAGGATTGCCCTTCCACAAACCTCATCCAAGTCAAACCATCACCACGGACGCCTCAGACCTAGGATGGGGGGCACACATGGTGGACAAGTGTATACAAGGCCTATGGACCCAAGACCAGCTGAATCTACACATAAATCTAAAGGAGATGCTGGCAGTGAAACATGCGATCCAGGCATTCAGACCACTCCTTCAACAGGGTCATCTGCTGATAAGGACGGACAATACCACAGTCATGTGGTACATCAACAAACAGGGAGGTACACATTCTTATCCTCTATGCCGGATGGCAATGGACCTGTGGGATGTGGCCCTGAATCTCAACATTCAACTTCAGGCCAGATTTGTACCAGGAAAAGAAAATTCTCTAGCAGACACCTTAAGCAGAACTACCACGGATGCACACGAATGGATGCTGCATCCAGATATCTTCAAATCCATAACAAAGAAATGGGGACTACCACAGATAGACCTGTTCGCCTCCCCACACAACCACCAATTGAAGAAATTCTGCACAAGAGCATACCACCCTCTTGCTTGGAGGGTGGACTCCCTTTCCTTCAGCTGGAAAAACCTGATAGCATATGCATTTCCACCTCTTCCCTTGATGTACAAAGTTCTACTAAAGATCAGAGAGGATCAGCCAAGGGTAATTCTGATAGCTCCAGACTGGCCGAGGCAACATTGGTACCCGCTACTGAGAAGCATGTCTCGGACACACGCATGGCCACTACCTCTATGCCCCTTACTACTAACACAGGACAACTACAAGATCCTACATCCAAACTTGAAAACACTGCAGCTAGCTGCTTGGAATATTGCATAAAACAAAATAACCCAGGTTTATCTCAGAGGGTTAAGGACATTATCCTGGAGGCACGTCGACCCTCCACAAGGAAGACTTATTCAGCCAAGTGGAAAAGATACCTCATTTGGAGCGCAGCAAAGGGAGAAAATGTCTCATTGGCAAACATAGGTTCATAGGTTCATACTAGGCTATCTGCCCGAGGGCATTTATAAGCCTAGCCCATAGTTTTGTGGCTTACGCCACCCCTTAGTTTGGAGAAACTATGCCCATTATTTATCTGTGCCTCTGTCGAGCAGTGACACTGAGGTAACCCCTGGGGTGTATCTGCGATCTCCCATCCATTGGTCAAGATTCCTCTTGAACAAGGCCAGCGAGGTGCTCTGCCTCACATAAACCGGGATTTTGTTCCACAGCATAGGGAGTCTTTGGGTGATGAATCTGTCCCTCCAGCACGTCCTATTAATAACCGTGTCAAGGTTTAAGTCACCCGCCCTTGTGGCTCTGAGGGATCTAGATTTTTTGAGATGAAGCATATTCATCAAATCTGGGTTTGACATGGCCTTGTATGTCAGGCATAGGTCACCTCTGAGCAAGCGGTGCGCAACTGAATATAACTGGAGTTCTTTCAGTCGTGCAGCATAAGACAGATTTTTGAGACCCTTTATCCTTTTGGTGAGGAACTTTTGTGGCCTCTCCAGCTGCTGCAAGTGTCAGGTTAGATACATTCCGAATGGGGCATTGTACTCGATCATTGGTCTGATGAGTGATGAGTATAGGGAGACTATGACTTCCCTTGATCTAGATGTGAATCCCTTCATGATAAGGTGGGCAATGTAGAAGGTCTTCCTAACTACTTTAGCAATATGAGTGTCGAATGAAAGGCTACTGTCAACCTGGGTTCCCAGGTCCCTAATAACTTCTTCTGTGTTCAGGGGATTGCCACCTATATGGTAGCTAGGGGTAACCTTATTTTTCCCGAAGGGTATGACTATGCATTTCTTGGCATTTAACTTGAGGCCATGGCTCTGGCACCAGTTATCCGTTTCTGTGAGACCCTTCTGAAGGATATCTGTGTCGGATGTGTTCTCAACTACGGCGCCCAGTTTGCAGTCATCTGCGAACTTTGTCAGCCATAACCCTCCTGTGTTTGCTTGTACATCAAAAAAGTAGATGCCAAACAAGATTGGACCCAGGACTGAGCCCTGTGGGACACCACTTGTGACGGGCTTAGAGTCTGACATGGCGCCAGCAACTCTGACCCTGTGGGTTCTGTCACTCAGCCAGTTTGCAACCCATCTTGTAATGTATGGGTTTACATTTAAGTTGATGAGTTTTTCAATGATACCCGAGTGGGGTATTGAATCGAAAGCCTTCGCCAGGTCAAGGTAGGCTGTATGGACTGCCTTTCCCTCATCAATGGCCTTGGTGACTGTTTCGAAAAAGTCAACCAAGTTTAAAAGGCATGATCTGCCTTTGACAAAGCCAAACTGGGTTGGATCCAAAGTCTGCAAATTCCCTATGTCTTTATTTATGAGATCCATTATGATCCTTTCCATGGCTTTGCAGATCAGGCTTGTCAAGCTAATGGGACGGTAATTTCCAGGGTCAGTGGAGGCACCGCCTTTGTGGAGTGGGACCACAGTCGCTGTGCACCACTCCCTGGGTACATATCCAGAGGTGAGACTAAGATTAAACAGCTGTCCTAACTGTGGGTTTAATTCCTCGTTGAGTTCATGGAGCACACAGCCGGGGACACCATCAGGTCCCATGGATGCTGTGTTCTTTGCCTTGGAGAGAGCAGTTCTCACCTGAGCGTTAGAGATGTTTGGGGGGCTACAATCATTTGGTATAGATATCTCTTCTTTAGGCGGGGAGGGTGGGGAGAAGTTTGCACTGAACCTGTCAGCCAGTATGTTGGCAATGTCTGTAGGATCAGTAATCTTCACATCATTTTGAACTAATTCTGAGCATATCTGGGAGTTTCCTCCTAGGTTTCTGACATAGCTAAAGAATGCCTTATGGTTGTCTTTAGAGTCCTTAGCTATTTTTTTCTCAACATAGCACACATCCTGGAATATTTAGCAGAGCTGTTCCACAATGGCTTGTCTTACTCCTCCATTAAGATTCATGCAACAGCAATTTCAGCAGAATACAACATGGATCGTCCTGTCTTCTCTCATCCTCTACTCAGGCAGTTCTTGAGAGGAATCAAAAATGTAAAACCTCCAAGGAAACCACCTTTACCTACATGGGATCTCAACTTTGTGCTGGAAAAGTTAACACTTCCCCCTTTTGAACCAGCAGCAACAGCAGAATTACAATCCTTGTCCTGGAAAACTGCTTTTCTGCTAGCAATTACTTCAGCAAGAAGGGTATCTGAGTTACAGGCATTAATGTCAGTACAACCCTTCCTTATCTTCCATCAGGACAGAGTCTCTCTGAGAACTAACCCTACCTTTATGCCGAAAGTGGTCTCCAGAGTATCATTGAACCAAGCGATTCATTTACCTACATTCTTCCCCAAGCCACAGAACAGGGGGGAAAGACTACTACATACCTTGGATGTACACAGACAATTATGCTACTATCTGGACAGAACTAAGACCAGCAGAAAAACTGACCAGCTTCTGGTAGCATATGCAACAGGAATGCAAGGAAAAGCAATTTCAAAACAGACAATCTCAAAATGGATAGGAAACTGCATTCGATTTTGCTATTCTTTTCATGGAAAGACAACTCCTGATAATGTCAGACCTCATTCCACAAGAGCTACAGCCACCACTACAGCTTTCCTACGAGGAGTGGCTACCAAAGACATTCTAGAAGCTGCTACTTGGAGCTCCATGCATACATTTGCCAAGCATTATAATCTACCCTTATACTCTAGATCCTGAGCAGGTTTTTGCAACTGCTGTTTTGCAAGGGATCTTAACTACACCATCTTTATCTTAGTGCCTCCTCCCCCAGTTTGGCTATGGTATTCTACCCATATGTTAGGACTGCAGATGCATCCTTGAAGGACATAGTACAGTTTTGTACCTACCATAAATGTAGATGTCCGATAGGTATGCATCTGCAGTCAGGATTACCCACCCTCCTTCCCCTCTGTGGTATTCCTAGGGTATTTACCCCTCCTTTAGCTAGCTGGGGGATTCTATTATGGTGTATTTGTTTGTATATATGTGTATATATATATATATATATATATATATATTTTTTTTTTTTTTTTCATATTGTTTGCTCTTTACTGATGTCCTTCATGGATGCATCTGCAGTCATAACAAGTGGGTTGTCCTGTCGTCAGGCAGCCCTGCAGTCGGCCGGATTCCAAAGTCCGGGTCCGGCTTCGGCTGATGTCGCACTCCACCCGGCGTCATCTCTGTTGGTCTTCGGTATAAAAGCATCAGCCGACGCCATTTTCCTCAGTCTTTCTTGCCGCGTGGCGCCCGAAGCAGAAGCTGTTCGCAAGTGCCGGTCGGTCGGATCCAGAGATTACTTCTACCGAATACTACTTCGAAGACTTCTAAAGCTAAGTACCCCGTTGGGGACTCTTTCTTGCCTCAGCCGATGTCAGAAAAAGTTAACAATTGTTTAACCTGTGGGAAACAAATACCTCATAAAGATTTCCACTCTTACTGTCTGCCTTGTTTAGGCCCAGCCCACGACGTAGCAGCTTGTTCGGCCTGTGCCTCCTTCAACCGACGAACGCTTAGGCGTCGGTCGGAGTTTGCAGAACAGTTTTTCGGTACTGATTTTGCGTACATTATGCCGTTGGAACCTCCGACTACCCAATCTTCCAAAAAACGCAAAGATAAAGACCGACACTCGCGGTCCGCGGTTTCGGCCGAAACCACGGTAAAGCAAACCGCGAGTGTCTCGGTTTCAGCCGAAACCGAGAAAACTGATCAAAGTACAGCTGAACCTATTCTTACAACTGAGGCCCCTGCTACAACTCTTGAATCGACCTCAGAAATTTTACCCACTACGGTGGTTGACTTATCAGACACCATCCCCTTGGATGTCTCTACCCCAGCACGTGGTGCTGCTAGGCCTCCAGCAGCCATGTCCATTAAGGCCTTCGCCAGGGCTAAAGCAGCCAAGACTACTAAATCAGTGCCTGTTAAACCCCCACATCCAGGCCCTCTTCTAGTTCTCAAATGCTTTCTTTGGCAGAAGATTTAATTTCTTTAATTAGAGGATCTCAATCTCACCCAGACAGGGCCTCTCAGCCCCAGAGAAGAGACCTAGGGCAGAGCCCCTGAGCCAGTGTCTTCTGATGATTCTGCTGATGAATCAGACATTACTGACCAGCCAGAGGCTCCCTTCTCCAATTTTGAAGATTCTGATGCTGAAGAATCCATTCCAGCTGCTTCCCCACCAGAAGAATTCTCCTTTGGGGAAACCTTGCATGCCATGCGAGAACAGTTCCAATGGCAGCAACAGGATTTTTCAGACTCCAGAAAAGACTTAGGACCTTTCTGCACCTCCCACAGCACAGGCCCTTAGCTATACCTCCTGTTCTCTCTGTGGTGGATGATGCTTTCAATGATGTTTGCTCCGCTCCAGATTCTTTACCCTCAGCCCCTGCCAAACCAGACAGATTTTACAGGGTGCCAGATACACATCACCACCTTTACAAGGCCCCACTTGCAGACCCAGAAACTATATCCCAGGGTCCCAAGGCAGTAGCCGACCACAGCTAAAAACCCTATTCCTTCTGAAAGGGAAGCAAGGTCATTAGACAGATGGGGTAAAAGGTCTACACTTCAGCTACTCTCTCAGCTAGAGCTTTAAACTGTCAGTTTCACATGATACAATACCAAGAGTTTATGCTTGATCAGTTAACTAAAAACTAACCACTGATGAATCTCTTGATAAGAAATATGTATTAGAGATGGTAAATAACATACAACAGGTTAGCAACCATTCCTTAAAATGTGGCTATGATGCACTGGAGGCTTCATTTAGATCAGCCATGACAGGCACAGTGATAAGAAGGCATGCATGGCTAAAGGAACAAGCTTTACCGGATCATGTTAAAGCTAAGTTGCTAGATGCTCCTATGGACAAGACAAGTTTGTTTGGTACACCTGCCCAGCAGGTTATGAAGAAAATGGAAGAAAAGGCAAAATCTGTTCAAACTGTTAAAGATTTCTTGCAGGTTCAACCCCAAGGTTTAGCAGGAACTGGCCTGCCAAAATTGGTCCTTTCCTGACTCCACAAAATTTCAAAGGGGCAGGAATAGACGTTCCAGAGGCAGAAACCAATCCAGAGGAGGTGCCTACAGAGGACGACAGTGGCAAGGTAACAACAGAGGCACAGACGCAGCCACTGCCACTACATCAGCACAACCACAGTGACTTAATCCTAACTCCGCCTACCAGGGAACAAATAGCAGCTCCTCTAGGCGGAAAGTTAACCTTATTTTCAAAGAACTGGCACTACATAACAAAAGACAAGTAGATTTTAAAAACCATAGATCAAGGTTACCGGTTTCACTTCCACACTTTACCAGTCAAAAGAGGAATGCCAAATCTACCTCCAAATCAAAAAACAGAGGCTCTACGCCAGATAATGGAGTTAGCAAACATGAGAGCTGTGGAAAGAGTGCCAACAGCAGAACAAGGAAAGGGGTTCTATTCCAGACTATTCCTAGTTCCAAGAAAGGAAAAAAGTTGGAGACCAATTCTCGACCTGTCCACCTTAAATACATACATCATTGTCCCAAAATTCAAAATGCTGACCCTACAGCAACTTCTTCCCATGCTGGGCAAGGAGTCTTGGCTGGTAACTCTAGATCTCAAGGAGGCATACCTGCACGTCCCCATTCGACCAATCTGCAGAAGATACCTCAGATTTCTTGCAGGATCAGAGCACTATCAATTCTCAGCATTGCCCTTTGGCTTATCTACTGCCCAGAGTATTCACAAAATGCCTGGCATCAGTAATCGCCCATTGCAGACTACAGGAATTCAGATTTACCCATACCTGGACGACTGCCTACTACAAGGGGACAACAAAAGCAAGCTGACAACAGATTTACAAAGGGTCATTTACTTGCTACAAGGACTGGGATACACAGTCAATTTACAAAAGTCAAGGCTGATACCATCCCAAACAAGGACATTCTTGGGCGGAATTGGACACAGTACAACAAATGGCATTCCTGACTACAGAAAAACAAAAGAACTTCCTCTTTACTTCTTGGCACTAACAAAACTGAACGAGTTAACAGCAAGAAAATTTCTGCAGGCCTTGGGCTTCATGGCATCATGCATAATCTTGGTCCCATTTGCCAGACTACATATGAGGAAACTACAGTGGTACCTAAAGAATTTATGGTCCCAACACAGACACAGTCTAGAAACAGAAATCCCACTAATTCCATGCTTAAAACAGGAGTTCCTATGGTGGGCTCAGGCATGCCAGTCAAACCCAGGCCTACCCTTTCGCAGATGTCAACCAAGCCAGACCATCACAACAGACGCTTCAGACCTAGGATGGGGGCCCACATGCTGGACAAATGCGTGCAAGGATTGTGGACACAGGATCAACTTCACCTGCACATCAATCTAAAAGAAATGCTGGCAGTAAAACTGGCAATCCAAAAGTTCAAACCATTCCTCAAAGAGGGCCAGTTGATGATAAGGACAGACAACACCACAGTCATGTGGTACATCAACAAACAAGGAGGCACTCATTCATACCCCTATGCAGAATGACCTTGGAGCTGTGGACCCTGGCACTCAGCTACAACATTCAGTTACAGGCAATGTTTGTACCGGGAAAGACAATACTCTAGCAGACATATTAAGCAGAACCACGGATGCCCACGAATGGAAGCTGCACCCGGACATCTTCAAGACCATCTCAAAGAAATGGGGAATGCCACAGATAGACCTATTCGCATCACCTCTCAATCACCAGCTCAAAAATTCTGCACAAGGACATTCCACCCACTAGCATGGAAAGTGGACTCACTCTCCTTCAACTGGAAAGGCCTAACAGCATATGCATTCCCACCTCTTCCTTTGATACACAAGGTACTACTAAAAATCAAGGAAGAACGTCCAAGGATAATCCTGATAGCCCCAAACTGGCCAAGACAACACTGGTACCCACTACTGAAGAGCATGTCTCGAACAATATGTGGCCAATACCCTGATGCCTTTGATGTTAACTCAGAACAACTACAGCATCATACATCCAAACCTAAAACGCTGCAACTGACTGCATGGAACATCACATAGCAGCAGCTAATCCAGAACTTTCCCAAAGAGTTAAAGACATTATTCTTGAAGCACGCAGACCTTCAACAAGAAGGAACTATGCTGGAAAATGGAAAAGGTTTGTCATTTGGAGTACCGAAGAGGAAAAGATGTGTCAAACATAGATATGCCTAACATTCTGGAGTATCTGGCGAACTTCTTCATTCAGGCCTGTCCTACTCCTCCATCAAGATACATGCATCAGCTATTTCAGCAGAATACAGCTTTGATCCACCTGTTTTTCGCACCCTTTGCTCAGGCAGTTCCTCAGAGGAATCAAGAATGTAAAACCTCCAAGGAAACCACCATTACCAGCCTGGGATTTAAACTTTGTGCTAGAAAAGTTGACACTATCACCCTTTGAACCAGCAGCAACAGCAGACCTACAACACCTGTCATGGAAAACTGCCTTCCTACTGGCAATTACTTCAGCAAGGAGGGTTTCAGAACTACAGGCCTTAATGGCAGTGCAACCCTTCCTAATCTTCCACCAAGATAGAGTGTCCATGAGAACTAATCCTACATTTATGCCCAAGGTGGTATCCAGAGTATCTTTAAACCAGGCAATCCACCTACCTACCTTCTTTCCCAACCCACAAAACAGAGGGAAAGAATACTGCATACCTTGGATGTACATAGACAGCTACGCTACTACTTGGACAGAACAAAAATAGCAGAAAGACTGACCAACTTTTTGTAGCCTATGCAACAGGAAGGGAAGGAAAAGCTATTTCAAACAGACAATCTCCAAATGGATAGGAAATTGCATACGATACTGTTACTCCTTCCATGGAAAACCAATTCCACAGAACATAAGACCTCATTCTACAAGGGCAACAGCCACTACCACAGCCTTCTTACGAGGAGTGGCAACCAAAGACATTATTGAGGCGGCTACTTGGACCTCCGTGCATACATTTGCCAAGCATTATAATTTGCCTCTATATTCCAGATCCCGAGCAGGGTTTGCCACTGCTGTACTGCAAGGGATCCTAAACACACCATAATCTACTTTTATCCTCCTCCCTAGTTGGCTATGGTATTCTACCCACTTGTTATGACTGCAGATGCATCCATGAAGGACATAGTACAGTTTTGTACCTACCATAAATGTAGATGTCCGAACTGGATAGCATCTGCAGTCAGGATTACCCTCCTCCTTCCCTCTGTGGTACTCCTAGGGTGTTTACCCTCCTAATAGCTAGCTGTTGGGGAGTCTTTTATGGTGTATTTGTTTGTATATATGTACATATATGCTTATTGTTGTGTTTACCTCTATCTATTTGGAAACATTGGCATCTATCCAAATTTTAGCCTGCAAGAGGGCTACTGGCATCTGGGGCAAGAAACACTGAGGAAAATGGCGTCGGCTGATGCTTTTATACCCGAAGACCAACAGAGATGACGTCGGGTGGAGTGCGACATCAGCCGAAGCCGGACCCGGACTTTGGAATCCGGCCGACTGCAGGGCTGCCTGACGACAGGACAACCCACTTGTTATGACTGCAGATGCTATCCAGTTCGGACATCTACATTTATGGTAGGTACAAAACTGTACTTTTGGAATTATTTGCATTTATCCAAATTTAGCCTTCCTAGAGGGCACCTGGCATCTGGGGCAAGAAACACTGAGGAAAATGGCGTCGGCTGATGCCTTTATACCCAACAAACAGCAGCTATGACGTTGGGTGAAGTGCAACATCAGCCGAGGCCAGACCCAGACTTTGGAATCCGGCCGACCGAAGGGCTGCCTGAGGCAGGACAACCCATATGTTAGGACTGCAGATGCATACCTATCTGACATCTACATTTATGGTAGGTACAAAACTGTACTTTCTGCTGCATATCCACAAGTCAAGCAACCCATACGTGCAACCTCAACCTGATCTGTGATGTCAATAGGACTTGTTGGCGGGACAGATTTGTGTCACAGAGACTCCCCAGTCTGTGGAATAGACTCCCTCTCCACGTCAAGCAGTGTACCTCATTATCCCTTTTTAAGCGCAACCTAGATAACTTGCTGGGAAACAGAAAATATATCCCTGGGATTCCACCTGTGTCCCTGCTGGACAGGGGCTTTGGGTGCTAACTTGTCTAAATATGGGCTAAACTCTTGACTATGCTTGTAAGGGCCTCAGGGCCAATAGCCTAGTAACCTCCTATGATAATCAGCTGAGTATATTTTATTCCTGTTCAGAAATTGATGCCAATAAATTAAATTACTATTAGTTAAGTCAAGCATTTTCCTTGTATTAAAAGATATTACGCATCCATTTGTGACAGCTATATGAAATAATATTATTAGTAGATCTCTGATTAGATAATTCAAATTCATAAATCTCTTGAATATTAATAAAACTTGATTTGTGAAAGGATAGAGAGTAAATTTATGTTTTTCATTTAATATATAGTCTTTTAAAACCCAGAAACAATATTGATGTCCAAATTTCTGTAAGTTTCAGTTGTTGTTTTGTTATTATCTATTAGTATGTTACCATGTATTGATTTCCAACAGGAAACATAAGAGGAATCAAGCCACTGGAGTATTATTTTAATAATTACAGATTTACAATATAATTCAGTATTGATCCGCAGTGGTGGTGCTGCGGTAGCGTTGTCGCCTCACAATAAGACGCTGTCCGGTTCGACTCTCAGCTAGAGCGTCGTCTGCGTGGAGACATGCGTGAACTGGCGTACCTTATTTGAAGGTTGTGCGTCAGGGCTGGCAACTCTGCACGTAAAAATCAATTGCCAATCATTAGCAGATCGGAGTTTCTCTGTGGCGACCCCTAACTGGGAAAAACCGAAAGACGCAACATTGGGGAAACCAATGCTTCCCTCCTCCCAACTTTTGATGTACCAGTCTAGGGAGATTCTTGCTTTTTTGGGATACCATAAGAACTTTAGTAAACTAGTTTATTTTTTTAAAACCTGTTTTGGAAGGGGGAAGAATTAATGACTGACTAAAGAATAAGAATTTTGGTAAGGTCATCATTTTGATCAATGTAAGTGTATCCTCAAATGTGACCATTTATTCCAATTTTCTGTTAATTTGGATATTGTATTAATTAGGTTTTGGTAGTTAACTAAAATTGATTTTTATTATTAATCTAAATATTAATTCCCAAGTATTTTAACTGTAAATTGTCCCAGCCAAATTTTTGTAAGCGTTTAGCTTAGTGGTTTTCTCTTTGTTTATATGCAGGGCTTTTGTTTTATCATGATTAAATTTCAGACCTGAAATCTTTTCAAAACAGTCCATAGAGCTAACTATATGATCCAGTGAGAGTTCAGTATTACCACTAGTGAGCAGTATTATTTGATTATGTGAGGTACTGCCAGCTATGCTAGAAAAAGTAGGCTGGAATTTTGTAAAGAATTATATGCGATTCTTATATCAAACTGATTTGTACAAATGCTTATGTTGAAAAATGTATTTGTAAAGCTGCTTGCGTTAAAATGTACCAACAGTGTGCCCTACTGAACAGAAAAAGAAATATACATGCATTATTGTAACTGTTTAAATGTATATGTTGTAAAAAAGGATATTGGAAGAGAAGATGTTAATCTCACTACAACTGACTTTGAAAAATAGTTTGAAATTAAATTACCTAGTTTAGGCCATAAAGGTGCAAAACTCCTTGGCATCACTATAGACGAGCACCTCAAATTTGATAGCCACATACAATAAAACATAAAGAAAACCCACCAAAAGCTAGGTATGCTCTATAAGAACAACTGCTTTCTCTCCAACTCCGCTAGACATTCCTTAGCAACTACCTATCTTCTACCATCTCTACTATATGGAGCCCCTCTCCTTACTAACCTGTCTTCTTCCATCTCCACTAAACTCGAAATCTGCTATAATAAAATCTCTAAATTTGCTACCAAATCTAAAACCTCTTCTCACCATTGTCTTTCCCTACAAACTCTGAACTGGCTAGAACTCCCTAACTACCTAGACTACCTCCAACTAACCACTGCTCACAAATTAATATTCTACCCTGAAAATGCCCAGCCCTAGCAAACATCCTTCCGCCATACACCCCAAACAGATCTCTTAGATCTGAACACCAAAATTTAATCACCATCCACAAACCCAATCGCCCTGCTGGCCAGCTCCTTCTCTCCTACTCTCTTGGCAGGAAATGGAACTCTCTCCTTCTTCTCTTAGAACATCATCTAACACTGAAGCCTTCAAAATCCAACTTTTCTCTTACTTATCCTCTAAACATAAGTGCACCTGCTTACATCCTACATAAATCTACATAAATTCCCCTTGAACCCTCTACATCCTTTCTCTTTACTCTACCCTAATACTATCTTCTTTTCTTCTCTTTTTCTCTCGATCACTGCTTGATCAAACTATATTCTACTCTCAGTTTATGTACTTTCTCTCTCTCTACTCCTCATATGTAAATATTGTAAATAGCATGTAACCTTACTCCTTCTTTTCATACAGTCAAACCTGCTACTTGAAGGAAACTACTAAATCTATTGTATCTACCTTCCTGAATGATGTTTTTTGAAATATACTGCGTGTATTTGCTTTTTTACTAACTGTATTCAATGTAATGTTATTCCAAATGTATATATTTTATTACTATCTTTTACACTATGTAACTTAGATTGTATTTGCTTTGCTTTTGGAGCTTTTCTCCCCGGGCCTCCACTGAAAATGGGTACGTTCTGGCCCAGTGGACTTCCCCGGTAATCAAACTGGAAATAAATAAATAATAAATAAATAAAGGTTACATCTTGCAGTTCTCAAGGCAGACAGAGACAAAAAGTCTGTATTAGGAAGCTTCCAGCATTTCATTTTGGTGAACTAATTGCTAGTCTGGAAGGGTGGAAGTTTGAAATTGTTTTGACTTCCAGGAGCTGCAGCAGATCTCTGCAAGGCTCTGTGTATATGTATTATTGACACATAGGTGCTAAATTCTGACAGCTTCTAGCTGACGGGGAAGCATGGGAACCAGACGTCAGATGACCAAATGTTTGTGATGTCATTCTGTAATCCATCACTAAAAATAATGTTTAATACTAGGCGAGACTAAAGTCTCAGAGCACTCTATTCTTTGAACCTGACAAAGAAGGACCCATCACCTACTTCATCTTGCCTTGCTCTAGTAAGTAATCAGGGAATAATAATTCTTAGATCAGTCAGGAAAATATAGTGAGATTAGTTAAGTATTGTTTTTCTGTAACTGTGTTGACCTGTCCACCTGTGTTGTTTTTAATATTTTCTGTAGTTGAAACTCTGATGTTTATTGTAAATAGATATTTCATATTTTCATGTTATTTTTATTATTTATTATTAAATATATTTAACCTTTTCATTGTGGCTGGTTCTTTAGAGAATATTGTAAACTTTGAGAGGACTTGTATCTATTTGGTGACACCATGGTCACTCCTGGAAGCCTTAATGCACTGGCCAAACACTATCATTTGTATTAGTATTAATTTCACTCCGTATAATTGGCCAAACACTATAATTTGTATTAGTATTAATTTCACTCCGTATAATTGGGTAATCTTGTAAGAGCTTTAGAGTAGCTGGCTTTGAGGTGTCTAGTGACAGTGTAACTACCTTATAGTCTGGGAAGAAGGGAGCACAGATATAATATATCTTTGCCAGCCTTTTCCAGGTGTGTGTGTGTGTGTGTGTGTGTGTGTGTGTGTGTGTGTGTGTGTGTGTGTGTGTGTGTGTGTGTGCAAATCAAATCTCAAAGTGCGTGTTTGTCAACTACTTGGAACAGGGACACAACGCACTAGTTTCACAGAGAGGGTGCTGGAGAACTTAGGTTGGACACTCGGCTGAGGACTCAGTCCCATAGATGTGCCAGTGGGAAGTCTTGTTGGGGATCTGGACAGGGGGGAAACCCAGACCCAGGGCTGAGCATGTTCCCTGTTTGCTTTTAAGGAAAATTGTGCTTGATGCAGAGAGCTGCAGCTGGAAATACTGGGTGTATCCATTTTTCTTCCAAGTGAACATCCCTCTCCGGTGCCAGTGGTGAGGATTCAGGCTCCTTGATTAATGGCCCGGAGTGGGGTCATCACCAAAAAGTTGAATTTTAGAAGAAAAAACTTTCATTTATTTTAAAACCTTTAATGTTTGTGTTAGATCTTATGTAGTTAGCAAACTGCACTATAATAAGTGCAAATAGCAAAGAGGATTAAGGGAATCCCTGTTTGGTACCTTTTAAGATATCAAAGGAGCTAGATATAAAGGGACCTATTTTGACAAAAGAAATTGAGTTATCAAAAAGCTTTTTAATTAACTTTATGACATCAGTGGAAAAGTTATATTCCTTTAGTACTCTGAACAAGCATGACCAATTCACAGAGTCAAAAGCTTTATCCATATCTAAGCTTCTTATGGATAACTGTTTTATTTGCCATATCAATCAAAGAAAAGAGTCTTATTTTATTATCTTGAGCTTTCCTTTTAACTATAAATGCAGTCTGATCCTCATTTACTAAACCAGTGAGCATTTGATTTAATCTTTTTGCTAATATAGACATGAAAATCTTGTAGTCTACATTTAAAAGTGATATAGGTGGATAAGAAGAACATATAGAGCAGGGTCCTTTTCTGATTTTAAAATGGGTGTAGTAAGAGAATCTCTTTGTGACAGGGGAATATTAGATGTACTCTTAACTTCGTCAAAAGTGTTTAAGTGTTTAATAACATTTTTAAAATTTATCAGGTAATAGGTTATATAGCTCAGGAATTATTCCGTCCGTACCTGGTGGTTTATTAGTTTTAAGATTTTTAATTTGCTGCTTTAATTCCTTAAAAGAAAAATACTTATCAACCTTGCTTTTCTGTTCTTTTGATAGTTTTTTTTTAAAATAACACATACATAACTATGTAATAAGTTGCTGTTACTAAGATTTGACTTTGTTTTATTAATTTCTTCATAATATTTGCTAAAACATTTTAATATATCTTTCAGATCCATAGCTGTAATTGTTTATAAAGAAGGGACTAAGACTATCTCCTTGACATGGTTTATTTTATTCATGTTTTTCTATCTAATAGCTGTTCTATGAAGGCTCTTGGGGTTTATTGAATATGATTGTAATTAAAATTTTTCTAGATTAATGGAAAACCTATGATGTTAAGAGTTCTAGGTATTTCTGATTTAGATTATTCAACTGTGTGTTTGCAGCTTTATCATTGGGTTAAAGGTTTAATTTTAATTTATCAATTTCAGCTTGGAGAACATTTAAATCTTTATCCCATTCCTTTCTTTTACAAATATACCAGTTCTTTATTTACTTTACCATATAAGTAAGCTTTTAATGTGTCCCATAGTGTAACATCATTGACCTCACCATTATTGTTAAATTCCATAAATTGATTTACCTTTTTTAATAACCATTCATTAAAGCCTCTTATTTTAGTTATATATGCTGGGAGTCTTTGGGAAGCAATTAAGTTATTTGGACGTAAAGTTAATTTAAATGTAATAGCATTGTGGTCAGATAAGGAACATGAAACAATTAGTACCTCCTCTATTTTGAAGTATAATGCATTGGATACCAATACTTTATCAATATTGGTTTGTGTCCCAAATCTGAAAGAATAGTGAGTATATTTTAAAGAACCATCTAGTTTTAAATCCCGTATATCTCTTATATACATTGTATTAGTATAATGATTTAAATGTTTTGTTACTGAAGATATCCTGATTTGTTTAACATTTGTAGGGAAGGAAGGAAAGGAAGGGAGAAGGTTACCAACAATGGTATCCAACAGTTACCAAAAAGGTAAAAGGAGATAGGGGCGAGAAAGTAGTTGCCAATGATGGTAACGAGAAATACCTTTACGTAATGAGAGTTGGGAGATTAATATTGAAAGCACTTACACACACAAAAACAGAAACAATATTAAATATATTAATAAAAATAGACTTTAGTAAATAAATTGCTAATAAAAAATAATTAAAGCACTTAGCTGAGAGTATCAGCTGGCGCGTCTAATTTTTAGAACAGCAAACGAGATCTGAGGTAATTAAGAGAGGGGCATTGTGGGTAGAGGCTTAGCTCAAGAGTTTTTGGCTGGTGCAAGCTGTGTAAAGGCCAAGTCGGTTCCGAGAGGTCAGAACCGAACCCATCTGTTAGGAATGAAAGACAATTGACAGCACAGATGGAACGTTGTGGTAAGGACATAACTTCTTTTTTTTTGCACTTTTCAAGAAGATGTTCAATTACTAGAAACAAACCAAAAAAACTACACAACAAGGTTAATATATAATAAGACCTATCAAATAGAAGAACTTTAAATAACTATTCGTTTATAATAATTAGTATTAATTATATATGTTTATTTATATGGGGGTGGCCATGGTGGTACAGTGGTTAGCATTGTTGCCTCACAACAAGAGGTTCTCCAGTTTGATTCTCGGCTGGAGTGCCGTCTGTGCGGAGTTTGCATGTCTTCCCTGCAGTCGTTTGGGTTTCCTTTGTGTGCTTCATTTTCCTCCCACATTCCAAAGACATGTAGTAGGTGGATTGGACACTCTAAATTGGCCATAGGTACGAGCGTGTGTGCAAGTGAGTAGAATGGATGAACTACTGAGGCAGGGTTAGCCACCCAGTGGTGTAAACCTTGGCTCGAGATGATTGTCACTGTTGAAGTGACACTCCGACCCAATGTGCAAAATGAGTTGAGGATGGATGGATGGATTTATTTATATATTAACTATCATATTGAAGATATGCTGAAACCATTCTTAATATTTGAAATATTTATATGAATTAAGAAACTCTGTTATGAATAAATGTCTTTTTAAGGTACAGGTGCCTGTAATTTAATCAAAATAACACTCTTGTCCTGTATGTACAACATTGTATAACAAACAGATTACCTGCACTTATTCCACGTTGTAAAAAGGTTATGAACCAGTACCTATATTAAAATTTTGTCGATGTAAATTACTCACATTTCCACCACATTCATTTCAAAAACTTCATAAATGATTACAAATTCTAATCTCTCACATAGAATAGAAGGTTGTGAAAACAGCCTGCATAGATTTTTGGCTATTTACATTCATATTCATTATCTGATAAGGTTGAATTATAAAGCAGACTGCTAATGTCTGTATTGTATGCAAAAGTATAAGTTATCTTAATGAAATTGTGTGTGTTTTTCAACTTGTATTACTCCACAATTCCCTATGTAAAACACATTTCTGAGTCTTCTGACTAATAAAGTCATGCTACAGCATTATCAAGTATGAACAAATGCTTCAACTAGGAATAATATTAATTAAAAACTTCAGAATTACATTAAAAAAGTGTACCAGCTACAGAGGGAATAGGACACTCAGTAGTAATGTTGAAAACATTTAACACAAATTTCCACTTAACTATTAAGTGTACATTTGTGTATTGTGTTTGAGGTTTAATGAGAATACCTCTGTGTCCCACATCAAATATATACCCTTTGTGCATCATTTCACTTGTTCCCCCTTCATTAATTAAACAGATGTTTCAGGTTAATATAGCTAAAATAAGCCATTCGGAAGTCTAATTAATTATATTAAATTGCACTACTTACAATTTGTCTTTATTACTGGGAAATATTTTAAGCGATAGAGCCTTTAAACGTCTGTTTCGGCAATCCTTTTTTGAGTTCTCTAATCTTCCTGATTCTGTGAGGTTAAAGGTTGCGCTGCACTTCCTCTCTGACTCGGGAACTGTTCAGGAAGGATTCAGACTGAAGGAGAAGCTCTTGGCAAGCTGAAAACATTCTCTACACTTTTCTGAATTAATTTGGAGGGAAAATAGACTGAAAAGAAAGTCTTTAAACACAGAAATCTCATGGATACATCTTTCAAGCCACATTTTAACTGAAAAGCTTTTTTTAACGTCAAATAAGTAGGAGAAAGTTATACAACCTAAACAACATCACTAGAAAGAAAAGGGGGTTTAAAAACACACATCATTGCACACATTTTAACCAAAACCCTCACTGTCAGTAGCACTATATGTAAATACTGTGTTAAATATTATATATTAAAACAGTAACGAGTTTTAACATTCCCTTCTGCACACACATGCATTTCCCAACAGTCAAACCAGCCCCCAAACCAGGCTCATTCTATTAAAGTTACTCAGTTATTAAATTATTGTTGAAAAGGAAATAGTGAGAGGACAGAAAATAAAGAAAAAGGAATACAAAATAAAAAAAATAATAAAACCGAGTATGGTATTTCCCTTTAGATTTATAATAGTTTAGTTAAAATAAGTTTATTTCTACATGCTTTGTTCCCTGTAGTGGAAAAGCTGCAGTATTACAGTAACAGGGAGACTAATACTTGTAAACTGAAATTAAAGTAAGGAAAATAGAAAAGTATTATCTTTAGGTAATTTCATTTAAAAGATTTTTTCAGAAACAGCCTATTGTAAGACAAAATATAAATAATTAACAGGTGGCTTTTATTTGTCTCTGATGTTTGTTTTTTTTTTTGTTCTCTTTAACTGTCCAATCATTCCTTGTAGCCTGTCTTTTTAAAGATGCACTCAGGTCTATATCGTCAGTAGAATTAAGACAATTATTTTTCTGGATGAAGGAAACTGCATCTTCTAAGGAATCAAATGCCCCCCCAGGCAAGAATAATCTTAGTATTGCAGGGTAGATTAGGTGTGTTTTTATTCCGGCTTTCTTCAATGATTTTAACAGAGGAATGCAAGCTTTTCTTTTCAGAACCACCGTAGAGGAATAGTCACTGTCAAATCTAATGAACGATTCACTAGGTTTTAAGGGTGAAGCAGACCAGGCTGTTTTTAAAACTAGATACTTATCTAGACGTAAATTTGACTACTATAGAGCTTGAATTTGAAAGTTTTTTTGCTTGATGTCACAGCAGTCAAAGATCTATGAACCCTCTCTATGCCAAATGATAGGGCTTTACCATGTGATCTCCTTCTAGTTGCTCAGGGACTCCATAAATCTGGATATTGTTCCTTCTTGCCCTATTCTCCAGGTCATCATTTTCTTCTGTGAACTTGTTTGTTGAAGAAAAAAATCAGTGTTTTGTTCTCCTTCGTAAGTCTGCTGTCTATGTCAGTGATAGAATCCTCCATAGTAGATATCTGGAATTTCTGTTGTTTCACTACTTCCTTGATTAATTTAGTCTACTTTGTGCAGTCTTCTTTTATTTTGTCTACTTTGCAGTCCAGTTTATCTAGTTTTAAGGACAGGCCTTGTATTCTACAAAGAATAGACTGTCACTCTTTCTTCACTGAATTTTCTTGTGTGACCTCTTTAGAGTGGTTCATCTCCCTTTGGTAAATCTTTATCTTGAAGTTTTGACAGGAAGAATATTTGAAATGTAAATTATTTTCCCACCAAACTGTCCCAGGAAGTTTCCAGCACAATATTCCACCTTATTTGAATGATTTTTGATGAAAATGACAAATTTATCCTAGGAGAAGCAGAGCAACATTTCTGTGCTGCTAACTGCTTGCTGTCTTGGCCACACCCCCTCAACAAACCAAATGATCAATGTAAATGTCCCACTGTTTTCTATCCCTTTGCCTTTACTGCCACTTCAACTACCTTTATTTAACCCTGACAAGTTTTTTCCCCCTCCTGCAGAATTCTGTCTCATAATCACTAGCTAATATGTCTACATCAGCTTTACTACAACTCTATTTTGCTCTGTATAACCTTAGAAATAGATTTCTACTCATAAATCGCACACCTCCTCTCTCATAATTCTATCCATAAATATACAATTGTAAATTGACATTTTAGAACTCACTGTGTATGCTAGTTTTAATGTGTTAATATGTAATGATTTTATATTTTACTTATTGTAGATGTTCTTCGTGTTTCACTGTTGCAGTCATCACATTTGAGTTATCCCTGCCAGGGTAGCCCTGGCCAGCCTGAATACCAGAGATTTAGTATTTCTGCGTCGGTTGCTGTTGCTTGAGGACTGACATCAGGTCTTCAGTAGTATAAAGTAAGGCAGCCAATGCCACATCAGTCTTTCTTACCATTGAGCCCAAAGCAGAAGCAGTTTGCATGAGTGCCGGTCTGCTGCTACCTGAATTTTCTTCTACCGAATTGAAGTTGAAGTCTTCTAAAGCTAAGTACCCCATTGAGGACCCTTTTTTCTTGCACTAACCGATGTCAGAAAAAGTTAATAATTGCCTCGCCTGTGAAAAACAAATACCACACCGAGACTTCCACTCTTACTGCATCACTTGTTTAGGCCCAAACCACGACGTCCCTCATTGTCGCTTCTGTGCTTTGTTCAACTCCAGTACTATCCGTCGTTGGGCCCTTATTGTAGCCAGATGTTTTCACTTACAGCCTCAAATTCCGATGTGGCTTTGGTAAGCCATCCGACAGCAGATCTTCTGAAAAAACATAAAGATAAAGACAGAGACAGACCGCACAGGTCCAAACCTACTGACGACGCTTCCGTTAAGCTAGTCATCAGTCCTCTGGTCCTCAGTGCGGTGCTTTCGCAACCCCTGATGCCCGCTTCTGTTGATTCGCAGGCTGCTACCGAGACCCTTTTGGAGTCCGGTATGCCGCAAAACTCTTCTTCGACTAAGGATCCTGTGGTCGTCTCAGCCTTGGATGAGTCTGGAGCCGCTGAGCAGGCACCGGCTTCCGAGGAGGTCCTTCGCACTACCAAATCTCCGCACAAACTGACGTCTTCTTTCGCGACTACAGTTCTTTCTAAAACTACCGAGTTTCTTAGGCTCGGGTACGAACCACACCCAAGAAATCGACAACCCACTCTCAGGTGCCTGCTACGTTGCCTCAGTCTCAAATGCTTAAAATGGCGGAATACTTTATCATGCTGATCATGGGACGTGAAGCTATCCCCTCCAAAAGGAAACAATATCTGTCACCAGTAGTTTTGTCTGAGCAAAAGTCAGATTAATCTGATGCATCTGAATATTAAGACATGCAACCCCTCTCCACTTATGAGGATTCTGATGCAGAGGATTCCATTCCTTCATCCTCTCACCCAGAAGATTTTTCCTTTGGGGAAACCGTGCATACGTTAAGGGAGCATTTCCAATGGGAGAGTCAGGACTACCCTCAGTCTAAAAAGTGACTCAGGGAATTCCTAGATCTTCTGCAACACAGACCTTTGACCATCCCCCCAGTCCTGGATGGTGTGGAGGATGTTTTTCACGAATCCAGCTTGACTCCTGATGCCCTTCCTCCTGCTCCCAGAAAACCAGACAGGTACTATAGAGTCCCTGACTCACACAAATATCTTTTTAAATATTCTACAGCTGACCCTGAGGTCATTTCTCAAGGGCCAAAAGGAGTTAAAGCAACCTCTGCTAAGAATCCCACCCCTCAAACAGGGATTCCCGAGCATTGGACAGATGGGGTAGGAAAGTATACACCTCAGCTGTTCTTGCTATCAGGGCACTAAATTGTCAGTTCCATATGCTGAAATTTCAGCAACATACCTTGGAACTCCTTAAACAAAAAAATGTCTTCCTTTCCTGCTTGGGCAGAATCTAAAGATTTACAAGAGTTAATGCATTCTGCAAGTCAGGTAACTAAACACACGTTGCACTGTGGTTTTGATGCCCTAGAAGTTTCTTGCAGGGTAGCAATCACTGGATCTGTCATTAGAAGGCGTGCATGGCTTAAGGAACAGCCCCTGCCAGATCATGTCAGATGTAAGTTGTTGGATGCCCCCTTGCACAAAGATAACTTATTTGGCACTAAGGCAGAAGAGGTCTTAAAGAAGATGGAAGAAAAAGCAAAATCTATGCAAACAGTGAAGGATTTCTTGCAGGTCCAGCCCCCCTAGGTTCAGCAGGCAGTGTCCCTCCAAACACTGGTCCTTTCCTGCTCCTAGTAAACCAGCCCAGCTTAGGCCCCGTGGAAACAAACCCCCCTCAGAGAGCAGCCCCAGGGAATGCAGAGATCTAAGCAGTGGACTACCTCCACTTCAAAACCAGGGAGTTCTAAGCCACCCCCTTATGGTAAAAACTCACAATGACTCATCTCCTCCACCACCTCCCTCTGCCCACCTTCACTTACTCCTAGGAGGACAACTCTCCTTTTACTCAAGCACCTGGGCCACCATTACCAAGGACCACTGGGTTCTGAACATTGTGTCTCAGGGATACAAATTTTCCTTCCACACCCTTCCAACCCCAAAAAAGGTTCCCAGATCTACCACCAAATCAGTGGGCAGAGGCGCAAAAGCAAATCCTTTCCCAGATCTCTATGAGGATAGTAGAGCACGTTCCTGCAGAACAAGATAGGCCAAGGTTTCTACTCCAGACTGTTTCTGGTGCCCAGAAAAGAGGGCACCTGGTACCCCATCCTCAATCTATCCATTCTAAACACCTTCCTGGTGATCCCAAAATTCTCACCCTCCAGCAGCTGCTATCCATGCTCTCCAAAGATGCTTGGCTAGCCACCCTAGATCTAAAAGAGGCCTACCTCCACATTCCTATCAGGGAATCATGCAGGAAATATCTCCACTTCAGGGCAGGATCTTAACACTTTCAGTTCTCTGCGCTTCCCTTTGGCTTATCTACTGCTCCCAGAGTCTTCACAAAATGTCTGGCTCCAGCCATTGCCTTTTGCAGACAGAGACATATTCAGATTTACCCATACTTAGATGACTGCCTTATTCAGGCAGCCAGCCAGAAGAAGCTGCTCAAGCACCTGGCCTTTGTAAAGACCCTACTTACCTCCCTAGGGTACACAATCAACGAAAAGAAATCCAAACAGGTGCCCACCCAAAGGGAAATCTTCCTGGTAGAAAGTCTGGACACAGCTTCCCAGATGGCATACCTTACTCCAGAGAAACACATTTTCCTGACAGCCTACTTCTCTCAACTAGCCACCAGGCCCCAGCTAACTGCAAGGAAGATCCTGCAAGCTCTGGGGTTCATGGCATCTTTCTTACTACTCATTCCATATGCCAGACTGCATATGAGGAAACTTCACTGGTACCTAAAGAGTCTTTAGTGCCAGCACTATCAAGACCTGGAAACTCTTCTACCTATAATTCCTTGACCCAGAAGAGATTTTCTTTGGTGGGCAACAGTATGCTCCCACAACAAGGGAATGCCTTTCTCCCCAACCCCCGCCACCCAGACCCTCACCACAGATGCATCAGACTATGCTTGGGGTGCACACCTGGATGGCAGGTGCATACAGGCCAATGGAGCCCACAGCAAATCTGTCTGCACATCAATCAAAAAGAGATGATGGCTGTGCAGTACGCCTTGATAGCTTGCAAGCCCCTTCTTCTCTCTCCAGGGGCTCTCCTGATCAAAACAGACAACACCACTGTGATGTGGTATATCAGTAAGCAGGGAGGGACTCACTCCTACCCTCTATGCAGGCTGGCCATGACCCTTTGGCACATAGCCTCTGCCATGCAACTACACCTGTTAGCACAATTCCCACCAGGCTCTCTCAACTCTCTGGCAGACCAATTAAGCAGAAACCTTCGGACCCACACGAGTGGCAACTGAACAGAAGTACCTTCACCCTAATAACTCAGAAATGGGAAACCCCGAAGGTCGACATTTTTGCCTCCCACACCAATCATCAGCTCAGCAAATTCTGCACCAGGGAGCATCACTGCATGGCTTGGAAAGTGGATGCCCTGTCCTTCCCCTAGGTCAGTCTATCGGTCTATGCCTTTCCTCCCCTACCTCTCATCCCCAGGGTACTGCTGAAAATAAGGGAGGAAAAACCAAGGATCATTCTTATAGCTCCAAACTGGCCCTGGCAGCACTGGTACCCCTTGCTGCGCAGCCTGTCCTCGCTACCCCCATGGCTTCTTCCTCAGATTCCAAACCTCTTGACCCAGAGGGAAAGGGAGTTCATGCATCCCCAATTGCAGACACTGAATTTGGTAGCTTGGCTTATTCCCTAACACCAAACCAATCTGCCAAACTCAGTAAACAGGTTCTGGATGTTGTCCGTGAGGCCAGACATCCTAGCACCAGAAAGTCTTACGCTGAGAAGTGGAAAAGGTTATGCACCTGGATCCAGGTTAAGGGAGCTAATACGGCATAAATCTCATCCTGGATTACTTAGCTGACCTACTACACAGTGGCCTCTCTTTCTCCTCTATAAAAATTCATGCCTCTGCTATTTCTGCTCATTTTCCCACTGAGCAGCCCCTTTTCTCACACTCTTTGATCAGACAGTTCCTAAGAGGGGCTAGCAACGTCAGGCCACCCAGAAGGGCACCAACACCAGCTTGGGACCTTAACTTTGTATTAAAAAAACTCACCCTGCCCCCTTTCAGACCAGCTTCTTCTGTAGAGCTAAAATTTCTTTCCTGGAAGACAGCATTCCTTCTGGCCATCACTTCAGCCAGAAGAGTCTCTGAGATGCAGGCTGTCATGGCTGTGGAACCCTTCATCATTTTTCATGCAGACAGGGTATCCCTCAGAACTAACACATCCTTCATGCCCAAGGTGGTGACCAGTGTGGCTCTCAACCAATCCATTAATTTGCCCACCTTTTTTCCTAATTCCCAGAACAAGGGGAAAGGATTCTTCACTGTCTAGATGCGCACAGACAGCTCAGATTCTATCTAGACAGGACTAAATCCTTCAGAAAGTCCGATCAATTGTTGGTTAGCTTTGCTGCAGAGACAGAAGGCAAAGCCATCTCCAAACAAACCATTTCCAAATGGATAGCACACTGCATCCATTTCTGCTACAAACAGCATGAAAAGCCTCCCCCCAAGGGGAGTCAGGGCACACTCTACCTTTGCAGGTTTCCTCAGAGGAGTCCCCACCAGGGACATCCTGGAGGCTGCCACCTGGACATCTGTTCACACTTTTACCAAGCATTACTACCTGGCTCTCTTCTCCAAATCCAGGGCAGGGTTTGCCTCTGCAGTCTTGCAAGGCATCCTAGCCAGCCCATAGTTTCATTGACTGCCTCCACCCTTTTCCTCAGTTTTGGGAATCAACTCAGATGTGATGACTGCAACAGTGAAACATGAAGAACATAGTACAGTTGTGTACAATTACCATAAATGTAGATGTTCGATTGTATTCACTGTTGCAGTCCTGGTCCCCCCTCCCCTTACCCTTTCTTCTCTTTCTCCTTTTATTACCATTCTAACTTGTTGTTCTCCTTTCCTTTCAAGGGACATATTGGTATTTATTTTCCACTGGTGGGGTTTCTTCCACCAGACCCTGGCCTCCTACTTGGGGGCTCCTGATAGGTTAGAGCAAGAAAAACAAATGTAATGGCGTTGGCTGCCTAATTTTATATACCACTGACGACCTGACATCAGTCCTCAAGTGACAGCAGCCCACGCAGAAATACTAAGTCTCTGGTATTCGGGCCGGCCGAGGGCTACCCGGGCAGGGATAACCCAAATGTGATGACTGCAACAGTGAATACACTTGAACATCTTTTATTTATGGTAAGTGTACACAACTGTACTTTTCTCTATAGTATAGCTGCCTTTCAGTTATTGTATGTCCATATTATGACTTTAAGCTTTACAGTTTTCTCTGTTATATAGAACTGCTCGTTTGTAACTGGAGTTTTTCTCCCTGGATCTCTGCTGACAGGGGGCTACCACAGGCCAGTCAGACTAACCTGGTCAACGAAAACAGTAAATAAGTAATATAAGCACTGTCCCTGGTGAAGCCATTTTCCTGTCACCTGTAGAATTAAATTTAGTCCTTCCCAGGAGAGAACCATAACTTTCATATTTGGAAGTGCTGACTTTCATTCCAGCTGCATCACACACTGTGACAAACCACTTTGTTGCACACCAGAGATCACAGTTGTTTGAGACCATGATGACAACATTGTCTGCAAACAACAAACGTAACCCTCACATCCCCAAAATAGATACTATCAAAACTTTAGTTACAACCTGATAGCCTTTCAATGAAAATAAAAACAAAACTGGTTCTCAAACATAGTAAGAACCCCATAACAAAAATGAAACAAGATAATTTAATGCTGTAAGAACACTTGTCTGTACTTGCAAATTATAAGCAGGAGGGTAGACAAAACATTTCAATGGCAGAGTCCCATACCTGTCTTGAAAGTACTTGACTTTGTGCTGAAAATGTAGACACTATTGAGATTCACAAATTCAGTGCTGTAACTGGTATGGTAACCAAGAACAGTTATCTGTATTTGCAGATGATATTATTTTGTACTTGAAAAATCCAGAAAAGGACATCTTGATGTTATGAAATATTTTGAGACAGTTTCAAGCCTCTTCAGGATATAAAATTAATGAGGATAAAATATAAACGGTGTCCCACACATTAGTTAGTTCAGCAATGCCCATACTTGTGGAGACCTGATAAAAATAAAATATTTAGGTATATGGATTAAAAAGAAATATGTTATGACTGTAAGGCTGTCTGTAAAGAGACTAAACAATAGATAATACAAAAACTAAAAAAAATCAAAGCTCTTGATTATGGATATGTCTAGTAAGATACAAGCAGTGAAAATGTTTTTAGTCCATTTAGTTTTATATGCAAGTCATGTTTGCCTCCCATCCAAAAACACATTATCTTTGTCTACCATTTTTGGCAGCAGTTTTGCCATTCTTGTATCTAGTGTAGACATAGTCACTTTATAATCACAATTTAAATACTGTTAAACAAAACCTTCTAGATGTTAATCACTTTATTATTTCCTCCTTCCAAACTTCCATGATACCATCTGTTCATTGAGACTTCCCTGTTGATTGATTATGCATAAACATTTTTATTTCATCTTTTTCTGTCTTAGCTGTTAATCTCATTACAGCCAAGTGCGCCTCCAGGTGTTTCTGTAGTTGCCTCCTGCTGATGCTTGTAGGTGTCAAATATTGCTTGTTCATGTTTGCATTAATAGTTCCAAAACAATGCTACATACAAGGTATCACAAGATTTAATCTTAGAGCATACATGGTGGCAAACACAATTTGTATTGATATTTGACTTCTGTCTAATGCAGTTAGAGATATTGAATATTATTTGTGCACTGTTTATTTGTATAGTAATAATTTGACAGCTGTTAGCTGTATGAAGAAAATCCTGCTGCCAGTATGTGTCTTGCTTGAATGTTTACTGAGATCATAAGCTGTTCACACAATGTTACAAAATTGATATTCACTGCCTTTATTTTGAATTATAAATATATTTTAAAGCATCAAACTGAATAAATGCCACTAATGTAAATATTAATTTATCCTGAATAGTTTGCCATTTACAGTTTTCTAGTAATACTTACGGTTCCAGAGATGATGACGTTTGTTTGAACTGTAAGGTGATAACTTCATTTTTTAAAGGCTCAAGCCACACCCACTGGGAGTTAAAAGTACACACTCAAAAGAGCTGTACTAGAGGGAATGAGGGTTGTTGAATCTAATTGTCCTCTAAACTTGGCATAAAGTTTCTTCCATAAATGTATCCATTTGTGCCTTTTCTTGGTTTCTACATTCCTCTGCTTTGTACAGATTTGGAAATACACTGCTAAAGGAACTTTGGATATTTTTTTTTTCCGTAGGCCCCCCACATTTTTTGTGGCAATCTTTTCAACTGTCTATGGCCTAAGCCATTGCGCTAAAAGGTTTTCTGCTCTGGAGTTATCAAAAAGTTGTTGTTTAACAGCAAACTTTCTAAACTCATACACATTACCCAAATATTCCCTTATTTTCCCTTTAGCAGTCTGCAATTCCTCCTTTTCGCCTCACAGCAAGAGGTTCTCTGGTTCGATTCTTGGCTGGGGTGCCTTCTGTGCGGAGTCTGCATGTTCTCCCTGTGGTCGCGTGGGTTTCCTCCAGGTGCTCCGGGTTCCTCCCACATCCCAAAGACATGCTGTAGGTGGATTGGACACTCTAAATTGGCCCTAGGTGTGAGTGTGTGCATGTGTGTGCCTTCTGTGGAAGGTTGGGTGCCGGGCTGGCAACTCAACACTGTAAACTCCACTGCCAATCATGAGCGGACAGGTGATCCGCTGTGGTGACCCCTAACTGGGAAAAAGCCGAAAGAAGAAGTAGTAGTCTGCAATTCCTCCTTTTGCTCTCTCATATTTCTAACTCTGCAGAACTTCTTTTACCAGTAACTGTAAGTAATTCCTACTACTTCTTTCCCATCTCTGTCTCTCTCTGTCTTATTTCTACCCTATATTTAAACTCCATTTTCATTTCTGTCTCACTTAAAAGCTATCCTTCTAAGGAAATTTGTATCTTCCCTAATAACTCTTGAATAATTCCCACTATGCATTCCTTAAGTACCTCTCTTTTACAAGCAGGAACATGTCAGTGTCTCATTTCTTTTAGTTCATTACTCTGCATTTTTATTTTAGCTTTTTATTGGTGCATGATTTGAAATATTTATTTTTTTTTTCAGTTAAATATACATGCTTGTGTGAGATATAAATTCTGTCCAGTCTAGCTCAGGTATTGTACCTTGGAGAATAATGTGTAAATTATCTCTTTTCTCTTACTACTGAATTCACATCTTCAGTACCAAATATTTTATTTTTTTCTGAAGTCTATCTTCTTTTGTCATATTTTCCCTTCTAGGTTCCCCTGATAATTCTGCACTGTTGCAAATCAAGTTCCAGTCCCCACCCATAAGTAATATTCTTTGCTGAAAGCAGATTATTTCTCCCAACATTTTTAAAGCTCCAGTAAAGCAGTGTTTGATGGAATATAAGTAGATGCTAGAGCAATCTGTGTCCCTTGCCTGCAGCCCCTTGCTACCACAAATTTAACATTATTGCTTTCTTCCCTTCTTCTGTCACTAGTGGAATCCCTCTAGCAATCAGTGTTGTTATTCTTGCTATCCTTTGTTCCTGATATTCTTCTTAACATCCATCCTGAAATCCTTTCTTTGTCACATTCACATGGTCATTTCTATCCAAACATGTCTCCTGCAACATTGTAATTCATTGCTTTCTGTTTTTTTCTTTCTGTACCTGTAAGGCCATCTACATCCTACAGACATAGTATCTATTATGATAGAAATCTGTTATTGACATTTATTATATGTGACAGCTCTTTTGATTGAGTATTTCCAACTTATAGTTTACATGCTTACACTAATGATTGGCAGACTGATCTTTTAAGCAGTTGCTTCTTATCTACATTTGAACCTATGTAAATTTTTTAAGACTTTGTTTCAATGAAAATACTCATGAAAAAAAACTACAATTTTCAGAACCCCTGCATCCCCTTTTAACTTAGAACAAACACACAAAACTTTGTACACTTTCAGCAAATGAAGTATAGCCCCTCCAGTTAAGAGCAGTTGCCTCAAATTGATCACTGCACCCACAAGCAGTACCTAATTTAAAGTTATGTAACCCATAATAAAGAGCATGTTACAGTCTGTGTTCCCTTTCGTTTGTTGTTTTGTTATCTCTAGTCCCCATACAGATGTGAAAAACAGCTTGCATGCTTTCAGTAAACATTAACCTTTAGCCTTAAGGGAAGAGTGCAATGGCTGCCATTTAAATTAATACACAAACTAAATTGTACACTGCTGTATTAAATTCATTAAAGTATTTAGACTGCTTGGGAGGCTGCTACTCCTTATTTGCTTTCCACTGAGAGCATTTGCTAATGGGAAAACTAATAAATCTGAAGTAGGAACTTCATTTGTCAGCAACCTGTGGGATACGGATCCGATCTCGGATCCGAGCCGGCAACGTCTAACATAGCATAGATCCAAGCTCCTAGCTCCTCCCCCTTACCCATAATCCCCTGCCTGCCCTAACTGACCTCAGATCTAGTTTGCCGCTCTTCAAGCAACAGCTAGGTTCAGAGCTCATGGCGTTTTGTCAGGAAAAAAGTTTTTATATTTTTTCTTCTGAGTGACTGGTTGTGTGAGTGATAGGTTTACTCTTTCTCCTTTTATATATATAACTTACCTGTTTTATTTTAAGTATAATTCTCCCTCCCCCGCTGGTCGTAGCGTGTGTGTGTGACTGAATTAGGGGCCTAGTGAGTGTGCTTCCTTCAGTATGTCGGAGGCCCCTAAAGCAATTTTTTCAAAATGCACCGAGTGTGGTCACAAGCTTTCACCGGCTGATGGCCGCACTCGGTGCGTTAGGTGCCTTGGGGTTGAACACCTCTCTTCGGGTTGCGCGACTTGCACGGCGTTCAACCCCAGGGCACTCAGGGATCGAAGGTCGAAGCTAGTTCTGGTGGGCCTTCTACCCCCAGACTCTGCTTCGGCCTCCGGTGCTTCGGTGCCCGCTACCCCCTCGGTAGAGGTCACCCCTGCCTCCCTTCCTCCGACCGGGACTCAACTTCCCGCTTCGGCTCCGGAGGATAGGGAGGCCAGGAAAGAGAAGCGGCGGGAGAAGCACCTTAAGCGGCGGGCCGAGGACTCTTCATCGGCCCCGCCCGCCAAGAGGGCTTCCCCGTCCAAGTCTTCTCGATCTCCTCCTCCTCGGATCCGATCCCCTTGTTTCTCCCCGGGTCCCGAGGAGGAGGTGATCCGGTCCCCGTCGAGGTCATCGAGGCGACACTCCAGGTCTGCCTCGGTGGCCTCGTCGAGGTCCACTTTTAGCATGTCTGATGCGGATATGGACCGGATGATGAGGAGATTCATCCAGGCCCAGATGCAGATGGGAGTGCTCTTGCCTCCCCCCCCCCCTCTGGGAGGGAGCTCGACCCCTTTTTCCGCTCCTATAGCTCCTTCTTTGACCCGCATTCCGGGCTCGGAGCCGAGCCACGTTGGATCCGGGGGTAGGTCGGAGCCGACCGTGCTGGGCACGTCGGCTCTGACTATTCCCTCTTGTCTGTCGGATCCGACCTCTCGGAGCCGTGGGCCGAGGTTCGGATCCGAGGGATTCTGTGTGCTTTTGGCTCCGTCCCTGTCGGAGCACACTGGTCCTTCGGATCCGACGTTCTCGGCGCCGGGTCCTATCCCCGCTTCGGATCCGAGTGGGAGTCGGATCTCGGATCCGTCTGACAGGGGCTCCCCCTCGGCTTTCGCTGCGGTGGAGAGGGCACTGTCGAGTGCTTCCAGGCCTCCGGTCCTGACTTCGGCTCCCTCCTGCACTCCTTCTCATCTGATCCTGGCTGCCCTCATCCGGACCTCTGGGTAGCCTGCCTCAGCGCCTTTAGGAGTTCCAGTGGAACAGGATACAGCCCGTGAGGACTCCTCGGACAGCCCCCCCGAGGAGATTCCCCACAAGGCAAAGTGCAAAAGGAGGCACATAGACTCCCCTGAGAGTCTCACAGAAGATACGGACTTGGATGAAGGGGAAGGCTCCCCGAGATCACCCCCTGAGGATGTCTCCTTTGGAGACATCATGGAAATGCTCAAAATCAGAGGTGGGTGGTCTACCCCCAAGGCTTCCTCTGACGAGTCCGTATTCCTTGAGGCGTTCGAGGCAGGACCATCTACCTCTTGGGTGTCCCCTCCACCCGACCCCCTGGTGGATCTCATATCCTCTAGGGCTTGGAAGGAACAGGACACCGTAGAGCCGATCCCCAAGCTCCCAGACAAAATTTTGAGCCCCCCTGCAGAGAGATCACATTGGAGCAGAGGTCCCCCTGTGGATGCCATGTTGGTGGCTGCAGCCACTAAGAAAGAGTTGGCTCAAGAGAGCCCCACGGTTCATCCTCCGAGCAAGGAGTCTCGCGATGGACCGTCTTGGGAAGCGGGCCTTCAGTTCAGCGACCTTCTCTATGAGGGCCTTGAACTATATGGCACACGTTATTAGGATGCAGCGGGACCTAATTAAGGAATACGCTGCTTCCCCCCCCGGGTCCATGTCGGAGGGAGACAAGGATTTGTACTCTTCCCGAATGGCCACCCTCCGCTCTATCTCTAATACCTCTATGCGGCTATTGTCTCATGCTACAGAGGGAGCCACTAGAGCAGGCGGAGACAGGCTTGTCATGAGGAGACAGGCCTGGCTCCGTCACTGTGACTTCTCGGAACCCTTTAAGGCGTCATTCGTGAATGCCCCTTTTGATGGTTTTGCACTGTTCGGCAAAACCGTTCGCGACACTCTTGTCCAGAGCGAGAAAGACGGGAAGACCTTGTCTGCCATCGGAGTCCGCTTCTCTGCGCCCCAGAGGTCCTTTTCCAAGAACCAAAAGGGTCAGAAGAAGATGTGGTTCCGAAAATCGCATCAATCTCAGTCTGCTCAAGACAACCAGTCCTCTCGTGGCAGAGGAGGACAGGGAGGACGCCGCCCCAGAGGCAGAGGGGGTCTGAGGAATTTTGGGTCCAGAGAACCTTTCTCTGAGAGGCCCACGCAGAACCCCTGAGGGGTTTCCCGACTGCTTTACTCTGGAGGCAGTCGGGGGGGGGGGGGTTTGAAGCACCTGGCAAAATGGGAGTCCATAACAACAGATCGCTGGGTGCTTCGCATCATATCCAGAGGTTACCTAATTCCCTTCATAGCCAACCCCAGAATCAGAAGCCTTCCCGACGTCCCACCCAGTCAAAAGAAGGCAGCCGCTGCAGAAATCCAGCAGCTTCTACAAAAAAGAGCCATCCAGCCCGTCCCCCCAGGTCAAGTCGGATCAGGGTTCTACTCCAGGTTCTTTCTGGTGCCAAAAAAGACGGGGGACTTGAGGTCCATCCTCGACCTTTCTTTCCTAAACCTGGTGGTACCCAAACAAATGTTCCGAATGGTCACGTTGCAATCCGTCCTCCCCTTATTGCGGGAGGACGACTGGATGTGCTCTATAGACCTAAAGGATGCGTACTATCACGTTCTAGTGGACAGGCGTTCCAGGAGGTTCCTCCGCTTCCGGCTGGGAGCCACTCACTTTCAATTCAGAGTCCTCCCCTTCGGTCTCACCTCAGCCCCCAGTGTGTTCACCAAGGTCCTAGCGGTAGTAGCGGCCCACCTGAGACTCCAGGGAATTCAGATCTTTCCATACCTGGATGACTGGCTCCTCACAGCCCCAACAAGGCATCTACTTTGCTCAGGCAGGGACTATTTTCTCGGTCTGGCTCCACTATTAGGATTAACCATCAACATGACCAAATCCTCTCTCATCCCTACACAGATGCTAGATTTTATAGGGGCAAGACTAGATTCCAGACAGATGCTTGTGTTCTTGACTCCAGATTGACTTCGGAACCTGATGTTACACGTGCAGGCCATTTTTCATCTGCAAACTCCTTCGGCGGAATTGATTCTGAGGGCCCTAGGATCTATGGCGGCTGCAATCCCTCTGCTACCATTGGCCCGGTTGAACATGAGGGTTCTACAGTGGACCCTCCAGGTACAATGGTCCCTGTCTTGCAACCCTCTGTCTCACCCCGTTTCCTTAAGCAAGGTTTGCAGAAAATCGCTCCTGTGGTGGCTGCAGTCTCCCAACCTCCACACGGGCCGTCCCTTCTCACTACCTCCACCAGTCGACACAGTGACCACGGACGCTTCTCGCCTGGGGTAGGGGGGGCATTTTTCAGGCAGAACAGTCCAAGGCACTTGGAACGACGTAGAGACCTCTTTGCATATCAACGTCCTAGAGATGAGAGCGGTGCTTTTGACGTTGCAAGCACTACACAACTCTCTTCCGGTAGGGACAATTGCGGTACAGACAGAGACAACATGTCGGTAGTCTGGTACATCAACAAACAGGGGGGAACCAGGTCTTACCCCCTTTGCCGCGAGGCCATGAGAGTGTGGGAATGGGCGATTTCCACCATCCGCTTTCTCACAGCAGCGCACATTCCGGGATGGTCCAACATTTTAGCAGACAGGCTCAGTCGTACTATCCTGACTCCTTACGAGTGGTCTCTCAACCACCGAGTGGCAGAGCAAGTATTTGCCCGATGGGGGCGACCTTGTTGCAATCTTTTTGCCTCTCCTTCAAACACGAAATGCAACGAATACTTCGCTCTGATCCCCCCTCCGGGGAAGTCCCCGAGAGACTCTCTAGTTCATGCTTGGCCTCCCGGTCTGCTTTATGCTTACCCTCCTCTACCCCTGATGTTGAAATTGTTACAATAAGCCAGGCAGCTGGGGAGCAGAATGATCCTCATTGCCCCATTCTGGCCTCGTCAGACGTGGTTCCCTTACCTATGGTCTCACCTAGTGTATCCACCATGGATTCTGGATCCCATTCTGGATCTCATCTCTCATCCTCTCGGTCTTCCAACTCCGAACCTGGTCAACCTCAAGCTGACGGCTTGGTTGCTCCAGTTCCACTCCTCATAAGGACTCCCGGGATCTCATCACCGGTTAAAGCCATTCTTGTAGCAGCTCACAAGCCTTCCACCAGGAAGGTTTATCGGAGTAAGTGGAAACGCTTCACCATTTGGGCAAAACACCATCGTTTAGACCCGTTTACAGCCCCGATATCCTCAGTTCTAGATTTTCTAACCTCTCTCTTTCACCAGGGGGCTAGTTCTTCCACAGTCAAGGTACAACTGGCAGCAATCTCATACTATCACGTGGGGCAAGAGTCTGGCCCTCTTATCACTTCCAAACTGTGTAAGACCTTCCTCAAGGGTACCTTCCTCCTTAGGCTTCCAGTTAAAGAGGTGGTACCTCCATGGGATTTATCCTTAGTCTTGCAGGCCTTGACTGGTCCCCCATTCGAACCGGCTGCCACGGTTGATCTCAAATTTCTCTCTTGGAAGACAGCCTTTTTGGTGGCTATAACTTCAGCCAAAAGGGTATCGGAATTGCAAGCCCTTTGCGTCAAACCACCATATTTGGTTTTTCACCCTGATAGGGTTTACCTCAGAATCAACCCGTCCTTTCTACCTAAGGTATCTTCAGAAGCGAACATCAATCAATCCATCAATCTCCCAGTGTTTTTCCCCAACTTTCATAACAAAGGAGAGTACAAGCTTCATTCCTTGGACGTACACAGACAATTACGTTTTTATATCCACAGAAGTGCTGGTCATAGGCAATCCGATCAGTTGTTTATCTCCTTTGCCAAAAGTAATTTTGGAAAATCAGTTTCTAAGGTTTCTCTCTCTAGATGGATCTCGAGTTGTATTCTGTTAGCATATCAGAGTTCGGGAAGGCCTGCACCTCAAGGAGTCCGTGCTCATTCTACTAGGGCCGTTGCCCCTTCTGCAGCCTTTCAGGCTAGGGTTCCACTGGATGACATTTGTTCCGCAGCCACTTGGGCTTCATCTCACACCTTTATCAACCATTATAAAATAGATGTTGTTTCCCGAGGTAGAGCGTCCTTTGGCTCTGCGATACTCCGGAATATCCTTCCATGAAGGCCACCCAAGACTTAGGTAGCTGGGGACTCTGTCCCACAGGTTGCTGACAAATGAAGTTCCTACTTCAGATTAAGAAGTTATGTACTCACCATAACGTTCCATCTGAGTAGGTATCTTCATTTGTCTGCAACCATCCCCCCCCTCCTTCCCCCTGACCGATTGGATCGCTCTTGTGTTATTATCATATGTTCCCATTGGGACACCTGTTATCTGTTGTGCTATGGGGCAAACTTGATCTGAGGTCAGTTAGGGCAGGCATGGGGATTATGGGTAAGGGGGAGGAGCTAGGAGCTCGGATCTATGCTATGTTAGAAGTTGCCGGCTCGGATCCGAGATCGGATCTGTATCCCACAGGTTGCAGATAAATGAAGATACCTACTCAGATGGAACGTTATGGTGAGTACATAACTTCTTATTTTATGGTTGGAAGAAACCTACAATGTTTATGTGTGTATCATTTTGTCTTATTTTTCAAGCCTGTGTGCTTAAAACAACTGTTGTCTGTGGCTTAAACCAAGGGCGTTAATACAACCTTGTAAAATTAAGAAATTATTTTAATTCTGCATATATCAATACACTTTTACACCCCACCCCAGCAGCACAAGATAACATTATATTAACTTTATCTTGCTTCTGACCAGCATCTCTTAACTTGTTATGGTAAAATGTCTGTACATCTTACAACCAAAGCAAATACATGTTTGCTTTAGTATCTTTAATTTAACATGTATAGTACTCGCTGTAATACTCCCCACCTCCCATTTAAAAAAACCCTTACTGCACACTGTACAAAACTTAGTTACTTCTTCATTCCTTTTAGTGTCCTTGTAAGCATTAATGACATATAAAGTATGGTATATGCTTTATAGTTTGCCCACAAGTTTAACAATGTCAACAAATTTGTGGTCTTTCTCAACGACTTTTTCTTGCAAATCCATATTTTTCTTCTCTATTCTTATATCTAAATGAGATTTGATGCTTTAAATCTCCCATTTATTAAATAATGTCAGTATTGCCGGTCTTCTTCCTGATCATTTCCATCTCCCAGTGCTAGTCTCTGATGCAAATACATTGTGCTTCTGATTCTTCTGGTCATCTTTTGTGTTTTTTTTCCTGTCTCTCAGGCATTTCTTTTGAACACTGGAAAAGGTTTCACTGGTCAAGCCTCTCCATGGGCTTTGTTGTTAGAAGAATGAGTGGTAGAATCCCCTTCTGTCTGCTGGCTCACTCTTTTGTTGGATAAACCTTTTTTTATTTCCTCTTTACTCTTTTTTGCATAAGAAATGTATTAGATCCTTCTGACAGCTGGATACAGCAGCTTCAGTCTTGCACCTGACTCTCAACATTCCCCTGATTGCTGAAATAAAATTGCTTATGTTCTTCCTGTTATACAGTGAATAATCATTTTTCACAACATTTTGTTGTCTCCAATTTTTAATACTTTTTCTTTCTGCCTTGATTTTATCAAGATCAACTCTCTGCTGGTGTGATTGTATATTTATTAGTAAAGGTCTTGGTTGCTTTCTCATGGCCAGGTTGGAAGCATACACGTGCCCTTTCAGTTAACAAATTCTGCTGTGGATCATTAGCCCAGTTAATTATTCGTACTTTCATAAAATTAATACATTGTGTTCCTTCCAGTTTCTCTGGTGCAGTAGAAAAGCTAAGGTTTTCTCTGAATATTGTGTTCTAACTTTACTATTCTATTTTTTTAAACAGATTTTCTTAAGAAGCTACATACTTGACCAGCCTTTTAGTCATCTCAGCTTATGATATCTGCAGCTTTAACAGCTAGTAAAAGCTTTTTCTGTTTTCCCAGCCGTGTATTTCAGTTGATATTTTCCTTCAGTGTTTCATTTATTTGAAACTCCTCAGAGTTTATTTCATTTATTTTTTAGTGGAAGACCGGTCCTATACCAGAGCTGAAACTTGAACTGCTTTTCGCTGAACAGCTGCAGTATTCTTCCATGGCAGTGTGTTCATTTCTTTTCTGGTTGATTTTCCCCCTGGTTCTCCACATTTCTTTGCTGGCATCGAAAAAATGGAATTAATATCCAGTGACTGAATTTTATCTAGATCTGATGGTTTTGTTGGCACTTTTTTCTGTTGATATGTGTGCAGCTATCTTGGATGTCCTTCTGTTCGCTCACTTCTTGATCACGTGTAATTATGCCACATCTCTTGGTGCTACAGATAGGTGGTTTGCATTAATTTCCACAGCATTAGAGTGATCCCCTTATAAAGTATAACAAAATTAAGTAAGAAGAGATTTATTTTTCTGCACCTGATTGTTTCAGGAATTGAATACTGTGCCCCGCAATGTGAATTTATTGGTACTTAAATCTACAGAATCGTCTGTTAGCGTCTAATAAGCAAAAGTTAGTTGCATTTCCTACATATTATGATTAAAGCACTGCAGACATTTTCAATGCTCTGGGAGGTGGTGATTTAAATTAATTTACAGTGTAGATAGAATGATATATACACAGAATAATTGAAATAAGTATACATTATTTAAAGTAATGCAAATATATACAAATGTAAATGCATGAATTTTTTTAATCTAATATTGCTGGCAGCAGAAGTCACCCTTGTACATCGACACTCTGGGTGATGTGTATTTAAAATGAAGAACAGCAGCTATGATGTTATAGCTACTTTAAAGTTATTTTTAGTATTTTACAATAATTGAACAGTGGCTGCACAAAACAATTTACTACAAAGAGGATTTGACTCTGTAATAGAGCTAACTTGAATATTTTTGCAGAATTCCCTTTTCATCCTTTTGCATATTTTCTTTAAGGAAAGTTAAAGGACCTTGTGTAAAACATGTGGGACTGCATTTTATAATATTACAGTTATAGTATGAAAAATACAAATAAATCTTGACATCTGAGTTTTAGTTGCTTTTTCTTATTTTCATGGTTTGTTGTATGCTGGAGCTAAACAAAAGTATCTTGGGATCTTTTATAGTCACCTGACCTACCACCAGTTATCACAATAAGGCATACCTCCTTAGGACTTCAGCAACCTACCCCCCCACCCATGCTGTGGTGCAGTGGTAGCGCTTGTAAGTGGTGTCAAGCAGCTATCATAGAACTCAAACCTACAGCCTTCCTATCTAGATTATTTAGTCCATGTGTCCTGCCTGAGCGATTGGCACTGCTAATTAGCCATAGCAGCATTCTTAGTTTGAGCTGGACTAATGATATTAGGATGCATGTCATGATGTTATTGTAACTTCCTCCTCCAGCAAGGGAAACAAGTCTGAAATGAAAAAGAACAGAAGGCTCTTCAGATAGTTCATGGTTAACAGCTGTGCCGCATAGCTTCTCCACCAAAACTGCAGAGAGCCTGAAACACAGTGAAGGAGAGGGAGAGAGCATTTGAGGTGACTTGTTTTTTGAGATCAGGTAAGCCAAGGACTGTGGGAAGGGGAATTTTGAGGAGGCTGAGGGGGTAGGCTTGACTAAGGAGCTCCTAAAAGTTAGTAAAAACAAATGAGTAAACATATAGGGTATATACTCAGTTTGATGAATGTATGGTGATAGAGGTCCTCTAAGGGAGATGGATACTTGCTGAAAGTGTGAATGTCTTGCCCTTTTAACTTTATGTGATTTCTTAATCTCTCTTTTAGACTTGGCATAAAACTTGGTAAAGGAACTGCCAAATGAGGCAGACCTGTTTGACTTTGTGTTTGGCATGTCTGAATTGCTTACTGTTGGTGCTGTGCTTTCACTTGTGCCACACTGCACCATTGTTCTACAGCTAGCTTTTTTGTGTAACATGTTTCCATTGTACAATATTATCTCGTATTGAAATCTCATTTGGCCCATTGTTTTTCTTAGGTTCATAGGTAGGTACTAGGCTATTTGCCTGAGGGCATTTATAAGCCTAGCCAGAGTATGTCAGCTTTCGCTACCCCATTGATTAATTAACTGAGCCTATGCCAAGAAGACCCAATGAAGTGATCCCAGGGGTGTATTTTCTTTTACCCATCCATTTGTCAAGGTTTCTCTTGAAGAGTGTTAACGAGGGGCTCTGTCTGATGTAGTTAGGAATTTTGTTCCAAAGCATGGAGAGTCTCTGCGACATGAATCTATCCCTCCAGCATGTTCTATTTATTGTTGTGGCGAGGTTTAGCTCACTAGAGCGAGTGGCTTGCAGTGACTTGGATTTTTTTAGGTGGAGCATGTCCATCAATTCTGAGTTGGACATGGCTTTGAAATTCAGGCAGAGATCACCTCTGAGTAAGCGATATGCCACTGAGTACAGCTGGAGTTTTTCCAGTCGGGCTGCATAGGACATATGTTTGAGACCAGTAATCCTCTTGGTGAGGTACTTTTGTGGTCTTTCCAGCTGTTGAAAGTGTCTTGTGAGGTACATCCCAAATGGGGCATTGTACTCTATGATGGGTCTGATGAGTGACTAATAGAGGGGCACTGTAACCTCTTTATTTGTAGATGCGAACCCTTTAGTAATTAGATGGGCTACATAGAGGATTTCCTAACTACTTTGGCAATATGATTGTCAAAGGAGAGATTACTATCTACCCGAGTCCCCAGATCTCTTATTACCTCTTCTGTATTAAGGGGGCTGCCACCTGTGTGGTAATTCATGGGTGTTTTGTTTTTTCCAAACGGGATAACTATGCATTTTTTGGCATTTAGCTTGAGACCATGACTTTGACACTAGGTGTCCATATCAGTAAGGCCTTTTTGGAGAATGTCTGTGTCAACCGATGAGTCAATTATGGCTCCCAGTTTGCAGTCATCAGCGAACTTGGTTAGCCATAGTCCTCCTGTGTTTGCCTGTACTTCTGAGAAGTATATGCTGAACAGTAGGGTCCCAGGACCGAGCCTTGTGGGATACCACTTGTGACTGGTTTAGAGTCGGACCTGGAGCCCGCTGTTCTTACCGTGTGAGTTCTGTCTGTAAGCCAGTTGGCAACCCATCTCGTGACGTAGGGGTTTATGTTCAGGCTGGTGAGTTTTTCTATAATTCCCGAGTGGGGAATGGTGTCAAAAGCCTTGGCGAGGTCAAGGTAGGCTGTGTGAACTACCTTCCCCTCATCTATGGCCTTGGTGACTGTCTAGAAGAAGTCAACCAGGTTTAGTAGGCATGATCTGCCCTTAGCAAAGCCGAACTGGGTCGGGTCAAGTGTTTGGAGGTTCCCAATGTCTTTGTTAATGAGTTCCATGATGATGCGCTCCATAGCCTTGCAGACCAGGTTAGTCAAGCTTATGGGGCGATAATTACCAGGGTCAGTTGTGACCCCTCCTTTGTGAAGCGGAATAACCTTTGCTGTGCGTCATTCTATGGGCACGTAGCCTGTGGAGAGGCTGAGGTTGAACAGTGTGTTTAAGTGGGGGGGGTTAGCTCGATGTCCTTCAAGAATGCAACTGCAGTCATAACATATGTGTTGTCCTGCCTCAGGCAGCCCTCGGTCGGCCGGATTCCAAAGTCTGGGTCCGGCGTCGGCTGGTGTCGCCTCCTCTCCAACGTCAGAGCGGCTGGAGTATAAAGGCATCGGCCGACACCATCTTCTTCAGTCTTTCTTGCCGCGCGGTGCCCGAAGCAGAAGCAGTTCGCAAGTGCGGTTCGGTCAGCTCCTGTGTTTTTATTACCGAAGTCATCTAAAAGCTAAGTACCCCGTTGGGGAACATTTTTTCTTGCCTCAGCCGATGTCAGAACAAATTGAGAAAGTTAATAATTGTTTGTCTTGCGGTAAACAAATACCTCATAAGGACTTCCATTCTTATTGCCTACCTTGCCTGGGCCCAGACCACAACGTCTCGGCCTGTGCTGTCTGTGCTTGCTTTAATAAGCGCACTCTCAGGCGCCGGGCAAAATTTGCCAAAGACTTTTTCGGCGAATCTTTCGCTTATATCATGCCGTCGGAACATCCGACTACTCAATCTTCCAAAAAACGAAAGGACCGGGACCGACATCCTCGGCCCGCGTCCTCCACCGATACTCCTCCTAAACCCTCCACGAGTGCTTCGGTCCCTTCGGAAGCAGTAACTCAACCGCTCCAGGCCGACGACACAGCGTTAACTCGTCCTTCGGTCTCTGAGTCTACACCGGTGCCGGTTGTTGACTTTCCTCCAGAAACCAAAGTTCTGGATCTACCCGACACCATTCCTGTGGACAAGGTTACTCCTGCACGTGGGGCAGCTAGGCCTCCTGTATCCATGTCCATCAAGGCCTTTGCACGTGCTAAGGCAGCCAGCCAGGCCAAGGCCCATCCTAAACCTACTGCCCAGGCCCCTTCTTCTGATAAACAGATCATGTCTCTTGCTGCAGATCTTATTTCTCTTATCAGGGGGTCTCAGCCTCATCCAGACAGAGGTTCTCAGCTGCCTGCAGAGAAAAGGCCCAGAACTGAGCAGGCCGACAACCTCTCTTCAGATGAAGCCTCTGGGGATTCTGAGCCTTCAGATACCCAAGAAGAATCCTTCCAGGCCTATGAGGACTCTGATGCTGAGGAATCAATTCCCTCTGCCTCTCCTCCTGAGGATTTTTCGTTCGGTGAAGTCCTACACTCTATGAGGGAGCATTTTAAATGGCAGGGTCAGGAATTCTCTGATTCCAGGAAAAGGCTACGTACCTTCCTCAAGCTACCCCAGCACAGACCTTTAGCTATCCCTCCAGTTATGGATGTCCTGGATGATGTTTTTCTCTGACTCCAGTGCTAACCCTGATTCTCTCCCTCCTGCTCCTGTCAAGCCAGACAGATATTATAGGGTCCCTGACACCCACAAACATCTCTTTAAGGCCCATTCTGTGGATCTAGAAACTATTTCACAGGGCCCCAAGGTAGTGGCTACTTCCACAGCCAAGAATCCACTGCCAGCGGATAGGGAAGCTAGGTCCCTGGAGAGATGGGGTAAAAAAGTTTATACCTCTACCACCCTGGCCATGAGGTCACTTAACTGCCTTTTTCATATGTTTCAGTACCAGGATTTTTTACTGGATGATTTACAGAAAAAGCTAGCCTCTCCTGAGCCTATTGATAGAAAGGCATTGCAGGATCTAGTACATAACACTCAGCAGATTAGCAATCATTTTCTTCAGTGTGGTTATGATGCATTGGAGGCTTCATGTAGGGCAGCTATGACTGGGGCTGTTATACGTAGACATGCTTGGTTAAAAGAACAGCCACTGCCAGACCATGTTAAAGTAAAGTTACTTGATGCACCTCTGGAAAAACAGAAGCTTTTTGGTGCTAATGCACAAGATGTGTTGAAGTCCATTGAAGAAAAAGCTAAGTCAGTACAGACAGTCAAGGATTTCCTCCAGGTTCAGCCACCCAGATTCAGCAGGAATTGGCCTTCAAAGAATCGGTCCTTTCCAGACACTGACAAGTTTCAAAGGGGAAAAAACAGGCGTGCCCGAGGTAGAGGGCAATACCGAGGCTCCTACAGGGGCCGCCAATGGCAACCACCAAATCAAAGAAGTGGCGCAGGCAGTCCAGCTGCACCACAAGGACAACCAGAATGACTTGACTTTCATACCGTCTACAAAGGCTCAAAGAGAAGCACCTTTGGGAGGAAAATTATCCTTATTCTCAAAAAACTGGCATATCTTAACCAAGGACAACTGGATTCTGGATTTAATAGACAAAGGTTACAGATTCCACTTCCATACTTTACCAATAAGACAAGGCATGCCAAACCTGCCACTTCATCAAAGGGCAGAGGCACTCATTCAAGTTTCAAAGCTGTTAAATATAAAAGCAATAGAAAAGGTCCCTCCACAGGAACAAGGCCAGGGATTTTATTCAAGACTGTTCCTTGTTCCAAGAAAGGAAAACAAATGGAGACCTATACTGGACTTGTCTACTCTAAATACTTATCTCATTGTGCCAAAGTTCAAAATGCTGACGTTGCAGCAACTCCTTCCCATGCTGGGCAAGGGGTCTTGGCTGGTCACTCTGGACCTCAAGGAGGCATACCTGCATGTCCCAATCAGACAAAGCTGCAGAAGATACCTCAGATTTCTTGCAGGGACAGAGCATTATCAATTCTCGGCATTGCCGTTTGGCTTATCTACTGCGCCCAGAGTGTTCACGAAATGCCTGGCATCAGTAGTGGCACACTGCAGACTCCAGGGGATTGAAATATACCCCTACCTGGACGACTACCTCATACAAGCAGACAACAAGCAAACCTTGATAGCAAACTTGGACTATATCATTCAATTACTACAGGCCTTGGGATACACAGTCAACATTCAGAAGTCAAGACTTCTGCCATCCCAACAGATTATTTTCCTAGGAGCCAAACTGGACACAAAAACACAGATGGCTTATCTCACAGAGGAAAAACAACAGCAGTTACCAGAGTACTTCAAAGGCCTAGCAAAGCTCTCCCAGCTGACTGCAAGGAAAATCCTGCAGGCCCTGGGATTCATGGCATCTTGCATTCTTCTGATACCTTTGGCAAAACTTCATATGAGAAAGCTGCAATGGTACTTAAAAAGCTTATGGTCCCAACACAGCCAAAGCCTAGAGGACGTAATCCCACTCATTCCATGTCTGCAAAGAGAATTTTTGTGGTGGGCTCAAGCAAGTCAGTTAAACAAAGGCATGTCTTTCAACAAACCTCAAGCAGGTCAAATGATTACAACAGACGCCTCAGACCATGGATGGGGGGCGCACATGGAGGGCAGATGCATTCAAGGTCAATGGACACCAAGGGAAAGGCATATGCACATAAACCAAAAAGAGATGTTGGCAGTGATACATGCAATCGAGACTTTCGAAAAATCACTTCAACAAGGACATTTGCTAATAAGGACAAACAACACCACTGTTATGTGGTATATAAACAAGCAGGGAGGCACTCATTCTTATCCCCTCTGCAGACTAACAATGATTCTCTGGGAAAAATCCCTATGTCTGAAGATACATCTGCAATCCCAGTTTGTGCCAGGCAAGGACAATGTACTGGCGGACAAGCTGAGCAGAAATTTCTTGGATCCACACGAATGGATGCTGCATCCTCACATTTTCTCACAAATAACAAGGACATGGGGAAGACTGGACATAGATCTCTTTGCTTCTCACATGAATCATCACCTGGAAAAGTTCTGTACAAGGACCCACCATCCTCTAGCCTGGAAAACAGATGCTCTCTCCTTCAGCTGGAAGTCCCTAACAATTTATGCATTCCCTCCTCTACCACTGCTGACCAAGGTGATACTGAAGATCAAAGGAGAACAACCAACAGGCATTTTGATAGCTCCAGACTGGCCAAGGCAGCACTGGTCCCATTGCTGTTGAGCATAACTCGGACCAAACCGTGGCCTCTGCCCCTATGGTCTCTGCTTCTAACACAACACAATTACAGGACGGTTCATCCAAACCTGAAAACATTGCATCTGACAGCCTGGAGGTTACCATAATTCCTTCCGATATCTCTCTTTCCAAAAAAGTTCAAGAGATCTTACTGGAAGCACGCAGACCTTCCACCAGAAAAACCTATTCAGCCAAGTGTAAGAGATTCATCATCTGGAATGCTAACTGGGGTCAGGATACAACAGTATTGAGTATACCTCAGATATTGGAATACTTGGCAGAAATGTTTCATACTGGTCTCTCATATTCTTCCATAAAGATTCATGCCTCAGCAATCTCAGCAAAATACAATTGTGATCCACCTGTGTTTTCACATCCTTTGCCAAGACAGTTCCTAAGGGGGATAAAGAATATCAAACCTCCCAGGAAACCGCCAGTACCTGCATGGGACCTCAACTTCGTCTTGGAAAAATTAACTCTTCCTCCATTTGAACCAGCAGCAACTTCAGAAATGCAATTTCTCTCATGGAAAACGGTTTTCCTATTGGCAATCACATCAGCAAGAAGAGTCTCGGAGATACAGGCACTCATGGCAGTACCTCCTTTTCTCATTTTTCATCAGGACAGAGTCTCTCTAAGAACCAGTCCTTCATTCATGCCAAAAGTAATTTCCAGGGTGTCTCTAAATCAAGCCATTCACCTGCCTACTTTCTTCCACAATCCTCAAAACAGGGGGGAAGCACTGCTACATACTTTGGACATACACAGGCAACTACGCTACTACTTGGACAGAACTAAGGCCACCAGAAAGTCTGACCAACTGCTTGTAGCCTATGCTGCTGGAGTGCAAGGAAAAGCAATCTCCAAACAAACAATTTCCAAATGGATTGAACACTGCATCAGATTCTGCTATTCCTTTCATGGAAAAGGTGTGCCAGCCAATATTAGGCCACACTCCACCAGAGCTATAGCCACATCCACAGCTTTCCTAAGAGGAGTGGCTACAAAGGACATTCTAGAGGCTGCTACATGGAGCTCCATGCATACATTTACCAAGCACTACAACCTGTCTTTATACTCCAGATCCCAAGCAGGCTTTGCTTCGGCAGTCCTGCAGGGCATTTTAGCTACACCATCACTTTCTTAGTTCCAACCACCCCCAGCTTGGCTATGGTATTCAACCCATATGTTATGACTGCAGTTGCATTCTTGAAGGACATAGTACAGTTTTGTACCTACCATAAATGTAGATGTCCGATAGATATGCAACTACAGTCGGATTCTCCCACCCTCCTACCCCTCTGCAACCTTCTTTATGGGTCCACTACCCCTATTCCTATTAGCTGGGGGTATCTCTATGGTGTATCTGTTTATTACTGTTGTGCATGTCTGGAATTCTTTATCCATTCACCAAATTTAGCCTTCCTAGGAGGGCACCTGGCATCTGGGGCAAGAAACACTGAAGAAGATGGCGTCGGCCAATGCCTTTATACTCCAGCCGCTCTGACGTCGGAGAGGAGGCGACACCAGCCGACGCCGGACCCAGACTTTGGAATCCGGCCGACCGAGGGCTGCCTGAGGCAGGACAACCCATATGTTATGACTGCAGTTGCATATCTATCGGACATCTACATTTATGGTAGGTACAAAACTGTACTTTCTGTAGTTCATGCAAGATGCAGCCTGGACACCATCTGGCCCCATTGACGCTGTGTTTTTGGCTTTTGAAAGGGCTGTTTTCACCTGTGCGTCTGTGATTTCCAGGACACTACAGTTTTCCGGTATTATTGTGGGCCCTTTTGGGGGTGAGAGGGGGTGAAGTTTGCACTGAATTTATCTGCCAGGATGTTGGCAATATCAGTGGGTTCGGTATATTTTGTGCTATTTTGCACTAGCTCAGAGCATATCTGCGAGTTGTCACTTAGATTCTTGACATAGCTAAAGAAGGCTTTGTGGTTATCTTTTGAATCCTTGGCTCTTTTTCTTTCGAAGTTAGCCTTGGAGGATTTTATGACGGACCTTATTTTCTTACTGATATTGATCAGGGATGTCTTTCCTTCTTGGGATTTGCCTTTTTTCTGAACTAGTTTCCTCCTTTTATTGCATAGCCTGTTTATGGCAAGGGTCCACCAGACTGATTTCCTTCTCTTAGGGGAGTGAGTCTTGGTTTTGCTAGGGATGGCACGATCCATGCATCCTTGTAGGTGCTCATAGAGTGCATTTGTAAAGGTTTCTGCATCTTGGGCAGCATTATCCTTTAGTGTGGGGGCTGTGAAACTTAACACCTCTGTCCTAAGTAAGGTGAAGTTTGCTTTAGAAAAGTTTTTTACTGTGGTTTCCTTAGTTGGGTGTGGTGGTGGGGTGTGGACATCCAGAGTAATTAGTTTATGGTCTGATCTAACCAATGATGGGTTGACCTCTGGTGTGGAACACCTGTCGCCCATGTTGGTGATGACCAGGTCCAGTATGTTTTCACCTCTGGTAGGGGAGTTTACCAGCTGATCCAGGGCATTTGAGTAGATAAATTCCCTGAAGCATTGGACCTGGAAGTATGTACTTGAGTAGTTTTCCCAGTTAACGGTAGGGTAATTGAAATTGCCCAGTATCAGGGTGTTCGGTAGGACCTTCATGTTTTCCAGTGTCTCCAGAAAGGTGGAGTGGTGGTCCTAGGACATGGAGGGTGATCTGTAGCAGGCCACAATTTGCATTGCAGATTTGCCTGATGTTAGTTGCACATGGATGATCTCGGAGGTATCATGCTGCGCCACTAACCTTGAGTTGTAGGTATCCTTGATGAATATGGATGCACCCCCTCCTTTTGTGTTTCGGTCCATGTTCTGTGGCCGAAATGTGTGGTAGGAGTTGTAGCCCGGTAGTGCTGGGGTGCTCCTTGGAGCCTCGAGCCAGGTTTCAGTTACTGCACAGATGTCGACATTCTCTATACTGAGGAGTGCTTCGAGCGCATGCATTTTGATATTTAAACTCCTGGCGTTGAGCAGCATAACCCTCATTTTTTTATTTGTGCTGTTTATGGAAGTGGGTTTGACTTTTTGAGCCTTGCCTAAAAAAGGCACTATGGAGGAAGCAAGAGCCTTGGCCAGTATTTGAAAACCTAGGGATGAGAGGTGCAACCCGTCTCTTGTGAAGCAACGAGGCCTGTCGAGCATGTCGTCCCAGGCTGACAGACACCGGATCCCCTTTGATTGACACCAGAAGCTTAGCCAATTGTTGAAATTGATAATTTTTTCTTTATACTGCGGTATAATTCTTGGTGAGGGCAGGATGCTACTCAGGATCAGGGTCATACTTGCCTGGGCTTACATGATCAGACAGCTCTTCCATGTCTCTTTTCATGTAGTCCAGGGAGGTACGTCTCAGGTCATTCACACCAACATGAACAATGACAGAGTCATATTTGTACTTATTCTGGAGTGACCTGAGTGCTTGTGTTATGTGGCGGATTCCGGCTCCTGACAGGCAACTAACAGTAACCTTCTCCTTGTCCAGCCTAGTGAGTGGGACGTCAGTGTGCCTGACTATAGAGTCGTCTATTACTAGTGTGTTAGGTATGTTATTTCGCCTTAAGGGCCGTGATTGTGCGGCACACTGATTTTGTGTTTTATGTGTTGTCTGGTTTGTGACGGGAGCTGCAGGTTTTTTGGGTGTCTGCTTTGGAGGTCTGTGATGCTTTTGCAGGTTTTTATTTAGAGCCTCCGAGTATGATTTTGTGTATTTATGTTTATTTTTTGCCAGTGCTGGTTTAGTATGTCTATGTCTATGTAAGGCTGGATGTGTGGTGCAAGTGTTAACCTTCGCGTCATGACTGCTTGTTCCAGTCTTGGGTGGAGAGAGCTTAGCCTCCAATTTAGCTATATAATGGCATCTCTCGCATATGTTAATGTTTTGTGGTAGGAGGAGAGGGATGTCCTTCATGGATGCATCTGCAGTCATAACAAATGGGTTGTCCTGTCGTCAGGCAGCCCCTCGGTCGGCCGGATTCCAAAGTCTGGGTCCGGCCTCGGCTGATGTCGCACTTCACCCGACGTCATCTCTGCTGGTCTTCAGGTATAAAGGCATCAGCCGACACCATTTTCCTCAGTCTTTCTTGACGCGTGGCGCCCGAAGCAGAAGCTGTTCGCAAGTGCCGGTCGGTCAGATCCAGAGATTACTACTACCGAATACTACTTCGAAGACTTCTAAAAAGCTAAGTACCCCGTTGGGGACTCTTTCTTGCCTCAGCCGATGTCAGAAAAAGTCAATAACTGTTTAACTTGTGGGAAACAAATACCTCATAAAGATTTCCACTCTTACTGTTTGCCTTGCTTAGGCCCAGACCACGACGTAGCAGCCTGTTCGGCCTGTGCTTCCTTCAACCGACGAGCGCTTAGGCGTCGGTCGGAGTTTGCTGAACAGTTTTTCGGCTCAGATTTTGCGTACATTATGCCATCGGATCCTCCGACTACCCAAATTGTTAAAAAACGCAAAGAAAAAGACCGACACTCGCGGTCCGCGGTTTCGGCCGAAACCACGGTTAAGCAAGCCGCGAGTGTCTCGGTTTCGGCCGAAACCGAGAAAACTGGTCAATATTCAGCCGAATCCATGACTACTACTGAGGCTCCTGCTACCTTACCTGAATCGGCCTCAGAAATTTTGCCTTCAACTGTGGTTCCTAGTGATTTATCAGACACCATCCCTTTGGATGTCTCTACCCCAGCACGTGGTGCTGCTAGGCCTCCTGCAGCCATGTCTATTAAGGCCTTTGCCAGGGCTAAATCAGCCAAATCTGCTAAATCAGTGCCTGTTAAACCTCCCTCACACAGGCCCACTTCTAGTTCTCAAATGCTTACTCTGGCAGAAGATTTAATATCCTTAATTAGGGGATCCCAATCTCACCCAGACAGGGCCTCTCAGCCCCCAGAAAAGAGACCTAGAGCAGAGCCCCCCGAGCCAGTGTCCTCTGATGATTCTGCGGATGACTCAGACATTTCAGACCAGCCAGAGGCTCCTTTTTCCACTTATGAAGATTCCGATGCTGAAGAATCCATTCCAGCTGCCTCTCCACCAGAGGAATTTTCCTTTGGCGAAACCTTACATGCCATGAGAGAACAATTCCAATGGCCGGGACAAGATTTCTCAGATTCAAGAAAAAGGCTTAGGACTTTTCTGCACCTTCCACAACATAGGCCTTTAGCTATACCTCCTGTTCTGCCTGTTGTGGACGATGCATTTAATGATGTCTGCTCTGCACCTGATTCTTTACCTCCAGCCCCTGCCAAACCAGATAGATTTTACAGGGTGCCAGACACTCATCACCACCTATACAAGGCCCCACTTGCAGACCCCGAAACTATATCCCAGGGGCCTAAGGCAGTAGCCTCGACCACAGCAAAAAACCCTATTCCCTCTGAAAGGGAATCCAGGTCCTTAGAGAGATGGGGGAAAAAGTTTACACCTCTGCTACTCTCTCAGCTAGAGCTTTAAACTGTCAGTTCCACATGATCCAATACCAAGAGTTTATGCTTGATCAGTTAACTAAAAAACTGTCCTCTGATGAATCTTTAGATAAGAAATATGTATTAGAAATGGTGAATAACATCCATCAGGTTAGTAACCATTCCTTAAAATGTGGCTATGATGCACTGGAGGCTTCATTTAGATCAGCCATGACTGGCACAGTGATAAGAAGGCATGCATGGTTGAAAGAACAGGTCTTACCGGATCATGTTAAAGCAAAGCTATTAGATGCTCCTATGGATAAGGCCAGTCTATTTGGGGAACCTGCCCAGCAGGTAATGAAGAAAATGGAAGAAAAGGCAAAATCTGTACAAACAGTTAAAGATTTCTTACAGGTTCAGCCCCCAAGGTTTAGCATGAACTGGCCTGCCAAAAATTGGTCCTTTCCTGTCTCCACAAGATCCCAAAGGGGCAGGAATAGACGCTCTAGAGGCAGAAATCAATCCAGAGGAGGTGCCTACAGAGGACGACAGTGGCAAGGCAATAACCGAGGCACAGACACAACCACTGCCACTGCAACAGGACAATCACAGTGACTTGGCTCTGACTCCGCCTACCAGGGATCAAATAGCAGCACCATTAGGCGGAAAGTTAGCCTTATTTTCGAAAAATTGGCACTATATCACAAAAGACAAGTGGATTTTGCAAACCATAGACCAAGGCTACCGGTTCCACTTCCACACCTTACCAGTAAAAAGAGGAATGCCAAACCTGCCTCCAAATCAGAAAATAGAAGCTCTGCAGCAGATAGCGGAATTAACAAAGATGAGAGCTGTGGAAAGAGTACCAACAACAGAACAGGGCAAAGGATTCTACTCCAGACTCTTCCTAGTACCAAGAAAAGAGAAAAGCTGGAGACCTATTCTCGACCTGTCCATCTTAAACACATACATCATTGTCCCAAAATTCAAAATGCTGACCCTACAGCAACTTCTTCCCATGCTGGGCAAGGAGTGTTGGCTGGTAACTCTAGATCTCAAGGAGGCATACCTGCACGTCCCCATTCGACCAAATTGCAGAAGATACCTCAGATTTCTTGCAGGATCAGAGCATTATCAATTCTCAGCATTGCCCTTTGGCTTATCTACTGCGCCCAGAGTATTCACAAAATGCCTGGCATCAGTAATCGCTCACTGCAGAGTACAGGGAATCCAAATTTATCCATACCTGGACGACTGCCTGTTACAAGCGGACAACAAAAGCAAGCTGACAACAGATTTACAAAGGGTCATTTACTTGCTACAAGCCCTGGGATACACAGTCAATTTACAAAAGTCAAGGCTGATACCATCCCAAACAAGAACATTCTTGGGCGCGGAATTGGACACGGTAAAACAAATGGCATTCCTAACTGCAGAAAAACAAAAAGAACTCCCTCTTTACTTCTTGGCATTAGCAAAACAGAACAAACTAACAGCAAGAAAAGTTCTGCAGGCCTTGGGCTTCATGGCATCATGCATAATCTTGGTCCCACATGCCAGACTGCATATGAGAAAGCTACAGTGGTACCTAAAGAATTTATGGTCTCAGCACAGGCACAGCTTAGAAACAGAAATACCACTAATCCCATGCCTAAAACAGGAGTTCCTATGGTGGGCCCAAGCATGCCAGTCAAACCCAGGCTTACCCTTCCACAACTTTCGAGCAAGCCAAACCATCACAACGGACGCCTCAGACCTAGGATGGGGGGCGCACATGCTGGACAAATGCGTACAAGGATTGTGGACTCAGGACCAGCTGCACCTGCACATAAACCAAAAAGAAATGCTGGCAGTAAAACTGGCAATCCAAAAATTCAGACCATTCCTCAAAGAAGGCCATTTGATGATAAGGACAGACAACACCACAGTCATGTGGTACATCAACAAACAGGGAGGCACTCATTCATACCCCCTATGCAGAATGACTTTGGACCTTTGGAATCTGGCTCTCAGCTACAACATTCAGTTACAGGCAATATTTGTACCGGGAAAAGAGAACACCCTAGCAGACATTTTAAGCAGAACCACCTCGGATGCTCACGAATGGATGCTACACCCGGACATCTTCAAGGCCATCACAAAGAAATGGGGAATGCCACAAATAGATCTATTCGCTTCCCCACTCAATCACCAGCTCAAAAAATTCTGCACAAGGACATTCACCCACTTGCATGGAAGGTGGACTCTCTATCCTTCAGCTGGAAAGGCCTGACAGCATATGCATTTCCACCTCTTCCCTTGATGCACAAGGTACTACTGAAAATCAAAGAGGAACGTCCAAGGATAATCCTGATAGCTCCGAACTGGCCAGAACAACACTGGTACCCATTGCTGAGGAGCATGTCTCGGGAGAAAATGTGGTCAATACCCCTGATGCCTTTGATGTTAACTCAGAACAACTACAACATCATGCATCCAAACCTAAAAACCTTGCAACTAACTGCCTGGAACATCACATAGCAGCAACTAACCCAGACCTTTCCCAAAGGGTTAAAGACATTATCCTTGAAGCCCGCAGACCTTCAACAAGAAGGAACTATGCAGGAAAATGGAAAAGGTTTGTCATTTGGAGTACTGAAAGAGGAAAAGATGTGTCGAACATAGATATTGCTAACATTCTGGAGTACTTGGCAGAGCTTCTACATACAGGCCTGTCCTATTCCTCCATCAAGATACATGCATCAGCTATTTCAGCAGAATACAGCTTTGATCCACCTGTCTTCTCACATCCTCTACTCAGGCAATTCCTCAGAGGGATCAAGAATGTAAAACCTCCTAGGAAACCACCATTACCAGCATGGGACTTGAACTTTGTGCTAGAAAAGTTGACACTCCCTCCGTTTGAACCAGCAGCAACAGCAGATCTACAACACCTGTCATGGAAAACTGCTTTCCTACTGGCTATTACCTCAGCAAGGAGGGTTTCGGAACTACAGGCCTTAATGGCAGTGCAACCCTTCCTAATCTTCCATCAAGACAGGGTGTCCATGAGAACTAATCCTACATTTATGCCTAAGGTGGTATCCCGAGAGTCTTTAAACCAGGCAATCCACCTACCTACCTTCTTTCCCAATCCACAAAGCAGAGGGGAAAGAATGCTGCATACCTTGGATGTACATAGACAGTTACGCTACTACCTGGACAGAACCAAAAGTAACAGAAAAACTGACCAGCTTTTTGTAGCTTATGCAACAGGAAGGGAAGGAAAAGCAATTTCCAAACAGACAATCTCCAAATGGATAGGAAATTGCATAAGATTCTGTTACTCCTACCATGGAAAACCAATTCCACAGAACATAAGACCTCATTCTACAAGGGCTACAGCCACTACCACAGCTTTCTTACGAGGAGTGGCAACCAAGGACATTATTGAGGCGGCTACTTGGACCTCCGTGCATACATTTGCCAAGCATTATAATTTACCTCTATACTCTAGATCCCGAGCAGGGTTTGCCACTGCTGTACTGCAAGGGATCCTAACTACACCATAATTTTTATTCCTCCTCCCCTAGTTGGCTATGGTATTCTACCCATTTGTTATGACTGCAGATGCATCCATGAAGGACATAGTACAGTTTTGTACCTACCATAAATGTAGATGTCCGAACTGGATAGCATCTGCAGTCAGGATTACCCTCCCTCCTTCCCCTCTGTGGTACTCCTAGGGTATTTACCCTCCTAATAGCTAGCTGGGGGGGGGGAGTCTCTTATGGTGTATTTGTTTGTATATATGTACATACATGCTTATTTTTTGTGTTTGCCTTCTACCTTTTTGGAAACATTGGCATCTATCCAAAATTTAGCCTTCCAAGAGGGCAACTGGCATCTGGGGCAAGAAACACTGAGGAAAATGGCGTCGGTTGATGCCTTTATACCCAAAGACCAGCAGAGATGACGTCGGGTGAAGTGTGACATCAGCCGAGGCCGGACCCAGACTTTGGAATCCAGCCGACCGAGGGGCTGCCTGACGACAGGACAACCCATTTGTTATGACTGCAGATGCTATCCAGTTCGGACATCTACATTTATGGTAGGTACAAAACTGTACTTTGTCTGTGCTCATGAGGCAGTTGTAGCATTGCCTCAGGATACCCAGGTTCACCAGCTGGACTGGAGAGTATACCTGAAATTACCCTTTCGTCATGCCTGAATAGTAGGGTGAGCTGCTTATTCGATTGGTTGGTGAGGAGTGAATAATGAGCCTTGCCCTGCTGTGCAATCAAGTGTCTGGGTATATTAGTGCTTGCTATTAAGTCTGAGCAATTGCTGGACTGTAGGATGCTTTTTAAGTTCTTAGGTTGAGAGTTAGACTACTTTCAAGGGAAAAACTGAAGAGGAGACTTGGTGGAGCCGGGATAACTTGCTGCCCAGACATGCAAAACCGTGCAAATGCGTTTTTTCCAACAGGGAAATGAAAGAGATAGAAATTAGCCCAAAATGGCCCACAAACTGTTAACTTCTGGGCCATTTTACAAATGCACTCTATGAGCACCTCCAGGGACAGATGGCTGCTCAAAGCTCCCTCTCTCACAGGTGACCAGAGAAACCTCCCTCTTTCCAAGTAAGGTGTGGGCAACTCAGAAAATTGTAACAGCCCTGAATTCAGCACTAGCCTGAAAACTGGACTATACTAGCTTAGAAAGGTGGGAAACAAGGAAACATTTTTTTTTTAAAAGATAAGGCAAAAACAGTAAAAATAACAGCTTTAAACGACTACAAACAGTAAGCATACACTTAAAACAGCTTTAGATGACTACAAGCAATCAGAAAAGGCTTTTAAACAAATTACCCAATTAACCAGTAAAAAAATCTTAAAACTGAGTCCTGTTCCTGTAGTCTTCAATCAGACCAAGTTCTAACTGCACACTCCTGCCACTGGGGCATGGATTAGTGCTCAAGTTATACAAACAAAGCTGGAGTCAGTAGGCCTGGATCTAGTCTATGCTACAGCAAACAAGGTGCACCAATTTCAATACGAAACAAGTTCAAATATGCCACTATAAGCCTTTAACCAGAAATTCCCAACTCAGAAGGGCAGAGTCCAGTCTGTCCTCCCTAAAGAGTGCAGACCACAAACCTTCTTAATGTAAATAACTGGCATGAAGCCCAAGTGCTTAAACCAGAACTGATACACTTTTAGAATAACAGACGCTGAGTCCTCAATCAGCAGTTCCCAACTTAGAAGGATTTAAGATACCTGTCCTGTCACAGCAGTGCAGACCACAAACCTTCTTAATGTAAAACAACTGGTCTGAAGCCCAAGTGCTTAAACCAAAAGGCTTAGAATGATAGCTGCACTTTAATCAGGTTACTACCAAGCAGTAATAAATACAATTGAATACTTTTAAGAAGGCCTGGATTAGTGCTGAAGTTATGCAAACAAAGCTAGATTCAGCCGGCCTGGATCTAGTCTATGCTACAGCAAACAAGGTGCACAAATTTCAGTAAGAAACAGTTCAGATATGCAGGCACTATAAGCCTTTAAGCAGAAATTCCCAGCTCAGAAGGGCAGAGTCCAGCCTCTCCTCCTACAAGAGTGCAGACCACGAACCTTCTTAATGTAAAATAACTGGCCTGAAGCCCAAGTGCTTAAACCAGAACTAATACACTTTTAGAATAACAGACACTGAGCCTTCAATCAGCAGTTCCCAACTTAGAAGGAGGTAAGCTACCTGTCCTGCCACAACAGTGCAGACCACAAACCTTCTTAATGTAAAACAACTGGTCTGAAGCCCAGGTGCTTAAACCAAAAGGCTTAGAATGATAGCTACACCAAGCAGTAATAAATACAGTTGAGTACTTTTAAGATGACGCAAAAGCAAAATGAAGTAGGAAGAAACACAAATACAGTAAAAGCAGATGTAGTAAATTTGTGCCATTCTGCATCAGTCCATTTATAGTTAGCAAGATATTTTATTTGCTGAATCTATACAGTGTTGTTGCCAGTGTTATAAATGCCATTTGCTTCTTGCCTAAAGCATTGTAATCTTTTATTGAAAGCCTGCAGTAACTGATATTTGCTATAACACCATAAGGCTTTTCCCTATATAAAGCTATGTTTTTTTTTTTTTTTTTTTTTTTTTTGGGGGGGGGGTGCATAGTTGAAACATGCCCCTTATTATTACCCTTTAGGCCATATGGCTACCCAATATGTTCATCATTTGATATAGTCTGTGCATATGTTAATGTTAAATTCTGTTGATTTTGAAAATACAGTATTTTTCTTTGTTTCTTTTGTTTGTGGGTGAAACATTTGACAAGGTATAACTTCTGCATGTAAAACCTTTAGTGTTTTGTACTGTCTGTGATCTCAAATAAAATGTCATAAAGAACTGAATGAGTTACATTGCTCTTGAGGGTTTTGAGGCATTCACTAAGTAAAGATTAGTATTTTCAACTCACTGGTCCGTTTCTGTATGAAAAACAGTTGCCCATTCATGCTAATTATCAAACTTCACTGTCTGCCATTGTCTTCTGCTGTGCTATTCTGTCCTGAGTTGGAACACTGTAGGTAAGCAGCCTGATGCATTCACCTTTTAATAAGTGTTGCACTTGTTAACATAAGTCTGAACAATCGGGGACAAATTTCAACAGAGTCAGAGACAAATCCAGAAAAAATCAGGGACAGTCAGGGATACTTATAAAATATTAGTACTATTAACTTAAGACATTGGCAGAATAAGAGAATGTCAATTAATACATATTTTCTGAAGTAAAAGAAGTCTGTAACTCTTATTGTCATTATTTGAGTATAATTTACTACCTTTCCTCCAAAAGTCATAATTTTTAGGAGATATTAAGAGGGACCAAGTTAAAATGTGAGTCAGAACTGTGGAAAGTTGAGGGGTATACTTGTTAAACTTGAAAAGCTGTTGACATCCCAGAGAAAACGTTAAGAAGATGGTATATTTAATCTATAAAACTCTCTACATTTCCTATATTGCACTTCTTAGTATTTGATACTCTTTGTGTGTGTGTGTGTGTGTTTCTGCACGCACATACACACACACACGTGTATGTATATACATATATATACATATATATATATATATATATATTATATAAAATGCAACAAAATGCAGTGTTCACCAAGGCTTGAAACATAAAACACAGACTTGATCTTTATTTAAAATTAGTTAAAAAGATAAGCACTTTCAGACTGTTCATCATTCCATCATCGGATTTAACTTTCAAAAGTTCTCCACTGTTTTATGTACATTTATGATCCTGTCTATAAGTGTTATGTCACTGTATAATGGCCTTCATTGAAGACAATGTAGAAAACTTGGAGGACATCATTAGGAGCAGAGTGTTTGTCTTTATGACCATTACTGTGTTAATAATGGGGAGATTGGCTCCTTGGCTTAGAGGGATGAAGTCCTGACCATAGCCTAGACATCACGGGGTCCATTATTGTGGAGGTTATGGATGGATCCCAGGATCCATTAGCAATCTGAGTTCTTGAAGAGATACCTGGGGGGATTGGGAATGAATGGCCAGCATTTGCTCATCCTTCCTGGAGAGTGTCAGGGTTGGTACCCCTTTTGTTGCAGGAGTAACACCTTTGTTTTTGATTATGGGGCTAGTGCTCTATGAGGGAAGGTAGGATATAGGGGCATGAGCCTCCCATGGAAAGCATCTGCCTCTTCTATGCATAGTAGTCATATGAAAGTATACACTTAACATCTAAGCGTAGCAAAGTAGGTGTTGCACTTTGCCTGTTGGCCAGTAGGGAGTGTTGGTGGCAGTAGCAGAAGGATAGATACCTTACTGTCTTTGTTCCCTACCTAATCTTACTGAATGCTGGAAAGCAGGTGGGGGAATAAATGGGACAAAAATTGATAGCAGCTCTTTGGTTGAGGGGATGTTGGTGTAGGGGAACAAAAAATATACAGAAATGGGGGAAATAGTGGTGTTCCATGATGCACACAAATATGAGCTACATCTCAGCACTTTCTTGATCTTTTTGTCAAGATAGTGATATCTGGTGTTTAATCTTCCTGATTTCTGTCACTACTCATCGGTGGCTGCCCTGTAAAATCACCTTTTTCTGTTGGACTGCGGTTTCCTGTCTTGACATTCATGTAATAAGGTGAAATTTCTTGTACTGCAGCACCCATTTATTAGTTGTTGTCTTTCGGCTTTTTCCTGGTTAGGGGTCACCACAGCGGAATTCCAGTCCACTAATGATTGGCAGTAGATTTTCACAAACACCAAGGTGCCAGCTCGACATTCAACCTTCAGCGAAGGCACGCCCATTTACGCATGTCTTTTGAACGCCCACCCAACTGCGGGGAGGACATGCAGACTCCACACAGAAGGCACTCCCCGCACTCCAACCTAGAATCGAACGGGAGAACCTCTTGCTGTGAGGCAACAATGCTACCGCTGCACCCCCACAGAACATACTCAGGACCCATTTATTAGTAAATACATTAATTGCATAGATCAGTTGTTAATATTCTATCCTATCCTATTCTTTCTTTTTTTTTTGTTTCCCCCATGGACTTTGCCTGAGGGCTAGCTGTTTATGCCCATTCTGCCCAGTCATTCTGGAGGCATGGGAGCAGTGCATTCCATTTGTTCTCACCTGGACATTCCCAATTAGTTCTCTGTTCCCTCTCAAGAGTCAGGTGGTTGGAAGCAGGCTAGCTTGCAGGTCCCATGGGCCCATCCTTTCCCCATTGGAAGCACCTGTTCCCCCTCAGCAGCTATGTTGAAACCTACATTTGTAGTCTCTCGAGGGGGAAGTTTGCTCTTGCATGCTGGATTCCCCTTGGCTTTTTGATGCTGTGCTTCTTGACTACCCAGGATCAACTGGCTCAATTTCTACTAGATAATAGCTAGTGTTCCTGCTATGTGTTATCCTTTTGGAAAGCCAAGACACCACCCTGTCCTTCTGGCTGAGCAAACTAGCAGCAGATACTCACTCTCATCTGTCCCTGGTCAGGTCCTACAGATGCCCAAGATGCTAACTAAAGTGTAAGCAGGGCTTTATCCCTCTATGCCGTAGAACAGACCTGTCCTGGTCCTTCTTAATTTTTCAGTTACTTCTAACCCCATGGATCATAGCGTCTTCAGTGAGAAATTTAGAGCTTATTGTATTCTAACTGGCACACTTCTGGAGTGGCTCACCTCTTTTCTTTTGGGTCACACACATGGGGTGATCTCTGGGGAAAATTCCTGTGGTAGCTACTGTATGATTTGTTGTTTGTCACTGAGCTTAATCTTGATATATGTTTTTTTTTATGATATCTGTTGTGCTTGTTAAGGAGGTTCTAGAACAGAGAAGAGCTTATCACTAGTCGCAGTCTGATAGCATCCAGCTGTACCTCTCCTTCACGTCGAAATCTCTGACTGACCTTACCATTGTTGAAAACTATTTGAACTCTTCACTGGGTGGTGTAAAATCAATTGAAAGTCAACTGTGCCAAGGCTGATGTAGTATTTATGACACTGTCCTGTACGATTTCCTCTCCTGTGCCCCCTTTATTATACATGGGGGAACATAGACTGGAATTCGATTCTTGTGTTCAGGGTGGGTTCCTATTACCTGATTGAAGGTTTAAGTTAGTGAATACCTAAATGTCGTTCTGGTAATAGCTAAAGCAAAAAACCACGAACGGCCGATTTAACGCAGGGAAAAAATTCCCTTGGCCGTTATGCTGATTTTGCCCCTTCCCCACTGTAGAGTGATCTCGGAGATGGTATATTTAGTTAGGATGTGTGTGGGGGCACATCCCCCCACATCGGGGGGTGAAGCCCCTCACTTCATTTTGTTTTTTTGTTTTTTTTTTTTTTGCAGCCTAGGGAATTCATTCCCTATGTTAAATCGGCTGTTTGCTCTTTTAATTTTTCGATATTACCAGTTCAACGTTTAGGTATTCACTAACCTAAACGCTTGATCGGGTAATATAGATGCTTCATGGTCTGGGATGATTCTTTATGATGGACAACTCCTTTCTGGACCAAGTGTCAACCTTTTTGAGGTCATCATATTTCCTTAAGAATATTGCTTAGCCCATGAACTTGAATTACTTGGTTGAATGGATGGAGACCTAGCATGAATACAGTGGGTGGAAAGTTTTGAGACAAGGCTTTTGGTCAGAGCATCTCACACCTGTGGTATTACGTGACTTGTACTGACTGCCAATTGTTGCCAGATGTACATTTAAAAACTTTTTACTTAACATTTAAGCCCTATTCAGTTTGGCTTCTGCTTGTTTAAAAGCCCCTAAGAGCATCAGATATAGGGCTGATGGCTGTTTTGAAGACCCAGTGTAAGGATCTGGCCAGTTTTCATTTTCTCATCTTTCCCCATTCCTTTAAAATCGGCAGTCTTGTCTGAGTCGATATGAAGTACTGAGGGTTCCTTTATTTAGGATGTCACTTAAGTATCACCTTTGGTGATGGTCTGTTGGAGTCCATCATAAATTTATCTGTTTGATTATTATCCTAACCATAGTAATGCCTTTTTAATCTACTGCTGTTACACTGCTGTATGTTTTGTTTTTAATATAAGTTGTGTAGTGTTTGGCACCTAAATATGTTAATCAATAATAGAATGCTGGCATTTCCCCCTAACTGGTAGTCTGTATGGATTCACGTAATAAAATGCATAATAAAATTGCCTCCATGATTATGAAATGCATACATGCATGAATATTTTTCCTCTTCTGCTTGCTTTAGGTTGTCCAGAATAAAACAGTCAGTAAAACTCAGAAGGTGCGTTTCTTCGCGGCTAGTGTATTAAATCATATTGCTTCCCTGTATCGCTGGAATGGGATAGTTGATGTCAGTACTGAAGACATAAAGGTAAATTTTAACAATCTAAGTGAAATGTCTGTTGTACTTAATGGGCACATTTGAGAATTTTTTTTATAAACTACATGTTCAGATTGAGAATGATTTACTATTACGACAACAGTTGTGTTATATAACCTGAATTTACACAGCATTTCTTTTATCTAGGTCACCTTGTACACATATGCTGGGTAATGTTTTGGTTTAGAGGGGTTGAAGAAGGTAATTTGAGAAGGATACAGCTCTGATTCCCAATCTGTTGTTCACAATTATGACTGCATCATTTCACATTGATTTTGCCATGTAATATACAGTAGAATTAACTGCAACTCTAAACAGTACTCTGTTGATAAGTGACATTTGTTTTGTTGATGCCCATCACTTCTGTATTGACTTATTGAGCACAAGTATGACCCTGTAAATTGTTGTTGTTGTTGTTAAAGAATTCCAGCATTAATCACTTTGCTTCTGGTGACAGCTCAGTTTCCTCCATAACACATCTGAAAACATTGGCACAATGGATGCCTAGTCCCACTGTTGTGCAGGAATTCTAATATTTTAGCTCCTTACAGTTGAAATAAAGCTGAAACTGAAAAGCTGTCCATTAGGAAAAGTAGAAGTGCGGTTTACTACTGTACATATGTCCCATTCCATTCTGGCCTTGTCATGACACTAAGGGATACATGGTTCTAGTCTGGAATACTGGCAGGTACCAAGTCTGGTACTGAAAAATGTAGAAATATATAATTTTAATTTATTCATTCACTATACACATGCTAGATGTTCCACTCCTTTTGTCCACCCATTGCTAAACTCCTACAGAAGGACAATTGGGGACACCCTGTTCTTTTTTTGACAGTGGCTGTGCTAAAGAAACAAGGTTTTGCCCAGTTCAGTGAGTGACCCCAGTTCGGAAACAGATAAAAAAGTATTTTCTTATGTCACTGGCTGGATGTATGTAAATATGATGATAATCCTTTGCTACAGGAAATTGTGTTTCATATTGGATGCTTCTTTGTACATGGTATCAGAGTAAGCATCTAATTTATGGTGATTGTTAAAAGTAGCATCTAGAGTGACTGTGTTCTTTATGGAACATTCTGACATCCAGATGTAAAGTGGTTTCATAAATGAAGATGTATATATATATATTTGCTTTAGACAGTTTGTGTGGATGTGCAGAAATATAATTTGCTGTTAGAAAATGGTCCAGCTGCAACCACCAGGAATTCTTGTACTGCATGGTAATTTAGCAGAAAACCTGAAACTTTGGATCCAGAAATTGGATTTGTTCCTCACAGTAAACTGAATAGCCAGTAAACTGGAAAAAGGTACAGTATGCCATATTTCTGCATAGCACTGGTAGATAAATCTTGAAGGTATGTAGCAGTTTCATCTTTTAAAAAGAGAAGTACGAAACTGTGGCAATTGCAGAGTAGTTCAGGAATTACTGCAAACATAGAAAGAAGTTGCCATTTGCTCTTTATAAAGGCTGGGAACTACAGAGGCTATGGATGCTTATGTTACTGAACTTAAGTTGAGCTGCTGACTATGATTTTGTGAATTGCAGTGCAGCATTTGTTGATAGTGTAGAAAGGTTTGCGGTTTAAGAGATGATCAAGCAGACAGTACTATAAACAGACCTGACCCTTTCTGAAAATATAGATGTATGCAGAGTCAGGATAATTTCAAATGCTTAAAGAAATGGAAGTGTGCAGATGTAAGAAGTAAAGTGAGAATGTGTTGTAACACTGATAATAAGATGGAGATCTGTGAGGTGCACAAGAAGTAGGGCCCAGCTGAAATTCAACCTTTATATAGTAGATCTTATTGTAGTCATGAGAGGAAAAAATATCCAGTTTAGTCAGTTTGGTAGAAGCCATGGTAAAAACAAATTTGCTTCCTTTTGCACATCTTTGGAAAAAGTGTGTTGAAAAGAATGTGTATGTTGCTGATCAGATGTATGAAAATTAGTTTTTGTTTGGTACTATTAAAGTGAAAAGAGTTGTTTCTGAAATTGTTTCAGAAGCAGTTAGGCAAGACTCCTGATCAGATATTTGGCAAAAAAATGCTGAGATTTAATTAAAAGTATATATATTTAAATTAGATACAAGAGCAGAGTGCAGTACTTTTGAAGTCTTGGGGTTAAAAAACACAGAAAACAAAGCTGTGTGCACATTAACGTATTCAAAGCACCAGGTAAAGCCATTGAGTGATGGCACTTAAAGAAGCTAACTCTGCTAATATTTGGCAGTTTTGGTTTGTACGAAGCTAGAAGAGATAATGTAAATTCACAACGCGAATACAAAGAGGGATTGTTTTCCTTAACATGTTTAGACAATTGTACAGTGGTGCAAACATATTCAGTTTTCTTCTGAGCTATAGTAATGAAATACTTCATGACTGTCCTTGATGTATTTATAGGCTTGGGAAGTCTACCAGGGGACTAACATATCCAAATAAATTCTAATACTACGCCAGTGATATTTGCTCTAGGAAAACATGTGTAGCTCTCAGATGTAGAAAAGAGTAGGAATGGAAGTGAATGGAAAGCTCCAGTACCATTAAGAGGCAATTAGGCAATCAGAATGACAGAGTAATAATGGTTACTGTTAAAGTAAAATAAGATTTGTATTTTTATTCATCTGCAGATTCTAAGTAAAGTGATTAAAACAGAACATTGCCTATTACTTTCTTTTGAAGATGTGATTTCATGTATGCCAAATGTTAAGTTCTTTCTGATGCTACAGTCAAAATAGCGATTCTGGTTGATAAAGCTAGATTGAAGAGTTCTGTAAGTCAAGTGGCTTTAATATGCCATTAGTAAAGCGTGCTCCTTAGACTTTTCTCTCTGGTGTTTCATGAGCAACCAAGTGTGTTCCAAAGCGCAGCTGCATGATGAATTGTAGCTTTTAAAAGTAGAGGAATATAATTTGTAGTCTATTTGTGGGACCATACACAGTTGAATACAGCTGCTGAGTAGATTGAGTCAGCACAGTTTCAAGTTGTCAAAATGTAAAATAAGTGTGCGTGTTCTGATATACTTGGGTTATATTCAGATGTTAGAAAATTTGAATGTGCCCTTACCAGCAGACAATCAGGCATTATAGATGATTCTGGTAATGATGCAGCATGTTCTCCTAAGATGTCCGAAATAACTGTGATTCTAAGAAAGTTGTTTCAGCAAGATGTAGCTTGGGAAAGGAGCTGTGAGCAGGAAAATACTTTTGAAATGCTCCAGAAAGTTGCTTTAGATGCAAAGATGTTAAAATATTGCAATGTAAATAAATAAGCTGTGTTACAAGTAGATACTGCTTAAAATGTTATAAGACTTGTAATCATCCAGGAAAGTAAACCAGCTGCCTATGGACCAAAAACATTTACAGATGTATGATCTTCAGATATAAAAGAAACTGTTAATAATGTATGTATGTGAATTCCATAGATATGCCTATGGTAATTCAGGTGTGGAGACCATAAGCCATTACAACGTGTATTCAGAAAGTATCCTGTTGCAAGTTCAAGGTTTAATACTGCAAGTCCCAAAACTGAAAAATTAAGTGTAATGCAACCTAAAGTATCAGTAAAGTGAAAAAAATTCCTGCCATGCTGTAAAGCCACCTTTGCGGGGGGGAAACCCCACCTGCACCACAGATGTGGGTGGGCTGCACCCTGACAGCCCAGCTACTTAAATATGCTTACTCTGAGATCACTGTACCACGGGGAAGTGCGAACATTTCCCTGTATTTGCATTTAAATTCATGCACTTCCAAAGATCACACTTGTGGTTCTCAAAGATGTAACGGAGAATCCTGTCCAGAATGCCTTTGTATAAAACACCTCCAAGCTTGCAGATGATGTTACTTGATGTATGAAAGTATGATCTAAAAGTGAAATATGGACCATTTAACTCATTCATTCCAGAGCAGCTCAGAAATAGCTGCCTGCTTAATTCCACCATAGGAACAACAGTGCAGCCTGAGCTCATTTTCAGAAAACCCATTTCTAATACCATACAGAAAACAAATGTTCATAACTCTTAAAACTATAAGAGCTAGACTAAAAATGTAAACGCGAAAGTTGTTCAGCAGACACTGACCTTTCCAACAGTGTAAATGCTGATAGTGCATATCAAAGTCATTATTAAATATTTGGCAAGGAATGTTGATATTGTGCATATGTTTTACCTTTTTGGAAAAGCAAAGCACAATATCTTGGTCAATGTACCATGTAGACCCATACAATTTGTATTTAATTTGTTAGTGTGAATGTCAGCTTTAAAATGATACCTTAGCCATTACTGTGTGATGCTCCTTTAAAGAGATATTCACAGAAATATGATTAATGTAATATTTCTCATAATTGATAAATAAACAAAGCATAATATCTCATCACCTATAACAAACAGAGCCTACATATCAGTGTAGAAGTTGTGCGTCTGAATGTCGGCTTCAAAATGATGCATCATTTGTGTGATCACCATGCTATCTTGCAAACATATGGGCATAATAATGAGAAGTATTGAAAATGTATAATTTTAATAATCGTACAATACTAAATAAACTGTGATATCTGTACATGTGTTCAGTGCGCAGACACAATTCTTTTACCTTGTTGTAAGCAGTAACACTGTCTTCAAAATAAGGTATTACTTGGTACACTAACATGCTCTCTTGCAAAGTTATTTACCAAAATATGAAGACAATCATAATTTCCATAACCTAACTCCAAAACAAACTTTGATATCTGCACATGTGTACAACATACAGGCACAATTCTTTTACCAAGTTGTAACCAGCAATGCTGTCTTCAAAATGAGGTATTACTTAGCACATTCAGATTCTCCCTTACAAAGTTATTTACCAAAATATGAAAAAAATCATAATTTCCATAACCTAAGTGAAACAAGTTTTGATATTTGTACATGTGTACAACATATAGGCACAGTTCTTTTACCATGTTGGAACTATCAGTACTGTCTTCAAAATGAGGTATTTCTTAGCACATTCAGATGCTCCCTTCGAAAGTTATTTACCAAAATATGAAAAAAAAATCATAATTTCCATAACCTAAGTCTGAAATAAACTTTGATATCTGTACATGTGTACAACATACAGGAACAGTTATTTTACCATGTTGGAACTATCAATACTATCTTCAAATTGAGGTATTACTTAGCACATTCAGAAGCTCCCTTGCAAATTTATTTACCAAAATGTGAAAAAAGTCATAATTTCCATAACCTAAGTCTGAAACAAACTTTGATATCTGTACATGTGTACATCATACAGGGACAGTTCTTTTACCATGGTAGAACTATCAATACCGTCTTCAAAATGAGGTATTACTTGGCACACTGACATGCTCCCTTGCAAAGTTATTTACCAAAATATGAAAAAATCATAATTTCCAGTTCTTTTACCATGTTGGAACTGTCAATACTGTCTTTAAAATGAGATATTACTTAGCACATTCAGATGCTCCCTTGCAAAGTTATTTACCAAAATATGAAAAAATCATAATTTCCATAACCTAAGTCCTAAACAAACTGATATCTGTAACTGTGTACAGCATTCAGAAGCAGTTGTTTTACCATGTAGACATATATGATTGTAAATATACACATTCTTGGTGTAGCCAACATACTGCTGAATTGGGTACATGTAAAGAGAAAAAGCAAGGTAAGGACCACCACTCCACTAATAAACCCAGGATAGGCATGGGACTTCAGTGGCAGGCAAGGCCATCTCATCTGTCCGATAGCTGTGCTGGCTACCCAGTCAGACAGCTGATACCACTTCAGTCTCATGACCTTCTTCATCTTACCTATGCCTTTTCTCTTTACATGTGCCCATTCAACAGTGGACCCAAGGGATCAAGTTCTGTATTTGTAAACCCTTCCTGTCATCTAAACTCTACACATGCCTGACAAAAGCAGACTAAAAAAAGAAGTATTGCAGGATGGTCACTGACATATTAGATTGTACATGGTAGCACTCTCCTGAAACAGTTGTTCTTTCTCAGCATCCTCAGCAGCTCCTTACCACAGCTCATAGGTTCATAGGTTCATAGGTTGCCAAACTCAGAAAAATATATTTTACACAACACAGTTCATAATAGAGTTTTACTTACTATACAGGTCCTACTCGGTCATGGGTGTTTTCCATTCTTCTCACATGCTGCATGTTACCAGTCCTGCATAGCTCTCCTCAGGCCGTTGTGGAGGTCAGTCAAGAACAACGCAGTGCCCTCCTCAGTTACGTGAACGCCATCCCTTCTGAACAGGTGAACATCTTCTGCGGTGATGCTGTCATGGCAGATTGTCAGTCCACCAACCCTGTGCATCAAGCCATGCATGAACCCATTCTGTAAATGTCTGACCTTGTGAGCTGCCTTTTGACTGTTTGCTGTTTTCCATATCTGTCAAGGAATTATATCAGACCACACAAAATTACACCGTGGCCACCACGACTGCAATTGTTCAAAAATTGCTCTGATTTGAAACCGTAGCCTTCAGAGTAGTTGACTGATCACATCATTCCCTCAAATGTGCAGCACAAGGATGTCGGGCTCAGGGTAGATGGAACACTTCTCTTCCAACAACTGCAGTACTCCGCTCCAATGCATACCTCTTCTTGCAATCCAGTATACCTTCACACTGGATGTGGGGAAGCTCAAGTTGTAGTGGTTTTTAGTTTTGGAGGCATGGCTGGCAGCCCAGTGAATGTAGGAATGGCCACATACCCACACTCTCACTTGTCATTCTCCTGCTCGTGAAGCCATGTCAGTGTCAGAAGGTGGACGAACCTGCACAGGAAAAAAGATGCAAACACATTACTACTGATGTTTGACAGATGTATTGGAAGACTACATATATATGTATATCATAATGCATTACCTGGTTAGACCATCCAAAGCTTCACACCTGTCCATAGGGTCATTATTCTTTTCATAAGGTACATCAGTGGTGATGATGCTGCAGAGGTACATACCCACCACCCATGAAAACACCAAATTACACACACTGACTGAGAAGGAAGCACAGAAAGGGCACATGTAAATGGAAAAAGCAGGGTAAGGACCGCGACTCCACTAATATGCCGGGGACAGGCATGGGGCTTCAGCTCGTGGGTGTGTGAAGTGTCCCATACCAGTGCTGGTTACCCACTCAGACTGCTGGTAGCTGCAATGACTCCCGATTGCATGCATTGCCAGCACTCTGCCTTACCTCTGCCTCATCCCATAAGAACCAGAACAAGTACAGCCACCATTTGCAGACCTTTCTGGATGTGGGATACTGTGTCCTGAGCACTGCTTAGTCCACCCCATTCATGTAAGTATTATACATGTTTACAACTGGTGGACATGGCACCAATGCCTTTGTTTCATCACACTTTCTTTTTCTGTGTGTGCTGCAGACTGACAAGGTTGGGTTACTGTTGACAGGAGGAATACTGGGTTGCTATCCTCCCATTCAGTAGCCAGCAGTGGTCCACTCTGCAACTTGCTTGTAAGTAGAGACAGCTTTTAGGACTACACAAGAGAATGTGTATATGAAACAAGCATGTTCGAAGAAAACTACTGTAATTGGGTTCTAGCTGTTTTATATACATTCTCTAGTTCATTAATTAATGTGGTTTTCTGGCAAATCACAGAGGACGTAAGTCTGTAAATAATACCATATCTATTCGTATCCTTCATAAAATACATTCTAGCACAAACCCTGTTATTCTAGTAACTAAGTTAAAAAGAACAATATTAAAATGTATGTCCAGATTTTGCCCCATATATGTGTTATATTTCTTGAAATTGTAAAAAGGAAAGAAATAAACTGGTGTGGGGGGGCGTGCAATGACTCCAAGTGGAGAAAAACCCAAAGCTGTCTTGTGCATTCATCAGTGTGATAACGACTTTTACTTATGTGAATAACAGTGACAGCTGGTGGCAGTTTGGCCTGAAAAGTGATAATGAGTCAGTGATGTATTGTAATTGCACTTATTGGTAATGTGCTAATGACCTGCATTACATTACTGCAAAGCTACGCATGCTCAGACACAGGTGCTAATTGCTCCACAGAACCTGTTGAATGGGCATTCATCATATTACCTTGTGTAGCTGTTATGTAACACAGACTCATTATCATCAGTAAGGACAAGACCTGAGTAATTCAGTAAAAGACTATATCACTTAGATGAGCCCTTCCTCCCATCTAAATTCCACACATGACTGACAAAGCCAAGAAAAATACCCAAAATATAGGGTAGCTCCATGCTGGTAGTAGTTAGCAAGTAATTACGGTTATTTCACTCATGCAACTACTGAGTATAATCAGAAATACAATAACACAAGCAAAAATGTCAAACTTATCTGGCTGATCCGTTTAAAATTATTAATTCATATTATCTCACCTAAAAAATCTCTCTGAGGCAGAAATATTGTCCAAAATATCTGGGTGAGCAATATCAAGAATCAGAGAACAAGCCAAGATCAGACCGAAATGTTACATGAAAGTTTTGAGCGTTTCTAATGTGTTAGAAGCCAACTGACACAGGTGTAAGGTGTGGAATATGAACACAAGAGTGGTGTGACCAGTACTACAGTATAACATCTAGTGCCACTCCCTGACCTGGCACCAGTCAACACTAGGGTGAAGAACAAATAAGAAATAGGTTCATTTTCCAACTAAGCACTCATCCCCTCTCTCCTAAGGATGAGCACCGGGCCGTAAGACCCACACCCTCATGCTTACAACTGGTGGACATGGCACCAATGCCTTTGTTTCATCACACTCTGTCAGAGCAGAACAAAAAAGTAACCTTCTCTCAGCTAGTGCCCCTTCATACTGTAACACTGTCATGCTCTGCTGTCCCACTTTCACATTTCAGTGAGAAAAAAATTCTCCACCAGCCACAAACCTGTCCCTCCACAGTCTACTACATAGGTATGCCCCTTCTTGTAATCTGTTTATCTAAAAAATGTCTGGCAAATGTGATATTTCTCACACAACTCTCATGGGAACTCACTAAATGCTTGCATTGTACCAAATTGTGAAACCCCACTGTCAAATAAATGCAACAAAAACCTTCAAAAAGGATGCAAAACACTCCCTTCTTGACACATGGCGATGTTACAGCTCTGAACCACCTGATAAGCTCTTCCCTCTACTTCCTCCTGCCCCATACAGCACCATACTGCAAACCATCAGCACTGCACATCCTTGTGCAGACTCACTTCTTCTAAGCATCATCAGAATGCTCACTCAAAATATCACTGACCTTTTCAAGGTCACAACTGACCTCTTATCCCAAACATGTCTCTCTCTGATAACCACTTACCTTCCCCTTGCATATCCTCTGTTATATATTCCTCACTAACTACTACTCGTAGATCCTCAGCTCTACCTTGTCTCACCTTAGCTTCTTATTTGTCCAATTCCAAGACTCTCATTTCCAATACAGTGGAATAGATATCTCTTTTTTACACTTATGGTAGCCCAACCTGGGCACCCAATAATCATTACCCCCATGCTACTTGAGTGCCTATCTCCAATACTGACTTTGTATAAAAATTTCCTTTAAACTATGTGTACTGTACAGAGCAACCACCAGCACTTTATTACATTTAAGCTTTTACAAAAAAGTAAGTGTACAAGAATGCAATCTTCAAAAGTATCTTTGTATATTTTTTATAAATTATTCACTTTAACGTTTATGTATCGCACAGTGCAATTAAGTCATTACTTTAACTCTTAATATGTCTTGGTTATAGTTTTAGATGCTTTTGCACTCATGCCGCTTATTTTCCCTGGGTCTCTGATGAAAATGCATTTTAATTCCCAGTTGGATTTTCCTGGTAAACGAATATAAATAAACAGCAAATGTATGACTTGCTTTGTATAACAGTTAAATTAACCACAGACAAACACAAGTGCATTTCTGCACCTTTATTGTGAATATGAACTGGCAGCACCTGGCTCTTCAAGTGGGTTACATGAGGTTTGTAAAAGTTAGTACCATTTCACATAAGAAAACTGTCAAGAAACCATACGACTTGGGTCTTTAAATCTGATATTCGTACAAGATCAAGTAGTGTAGCAGACTGAACAAAGCTATACTGTCACTTGCACCATAAGACACTTTCTGGTAGAATTTGAGTAACATTTCTGTCACATAAAAACTTCTTTTTAAGCTCTAGTGGCAATGACATCTCAAATAAAAAAAATAAACAGTCTTCAACTGCATAATGCATACTTATAATATCCACCTTATTGTCCATAATTTGAGCACAGACAAGAATAGCACAGCTCACAGTAAACTGCAGGCTAGGATTGCAGGGTACCTTAAACAAGCATGTTTGGGCATATTGCCCTTACCTGACAGCTGTGACATACTAAAAAAAAAATTCAACACAGTGCACTACACTGTTTGTGCCACAACACTTCTACAACAACCAAACAAAAAGCAATTATTTCAATTTACTATTGTCAGGGAAAAAGAAATATGAATCTTTATCGAACATGTTTGCTGTCAATTAATAAAAATTTTTTCATCTTTTTTTTTTTTTTTTTTTTTTACACTACTGTGCGCCACCCCTATGAATTATAAAAAACACAACTACTTCAGCAGTTCTGTAAATATTTAAATGTTCACACAAGCTGTCCTGTATTAATTTGCACTCAATACGTGCATACTTCCGTGTCATAACCTGATAATAAATATTTGTTTGCACCATGCACTACCCCATATGGGCTGCTCATTGGACAGGTTTTCCTATTGTTCTTGAAGGGATACACTGAAACATACTCACCAATCTGACATTATTTACTAGTCAAGCTTCAAGTCCTACTTCCTCAAAAGATTAGGCACCCCCCACTCTCAAGACGGAATTATACGTATACAATGCATTCTTGAAATTAGTGAATTTTCTACCTGAAATCTTTAAACGAAAATGCCAAAACTAAGCATCAGGTTTCATACGTTTAATCAGTAAAATATTGTTTTACCATCAGTGGCAATGTGGTGGTCAAAAGAGAGGTCGGTGTCAACCTGTGTTTCCAGATCTCTTATAACTCCTTCTGTGTTCAGTGGACTACCATTGTTGTAGCAATTCTTGGGAACCGGGTTTTTCCCAAAGGGGATGACAACACATTTTTTGGCACTGAGCTTAAGGCCATGGTTCTGACACCAGTCATTGGACTCAGTGAGGCCTTTCTGTAGGATTTCAACATCACTTGGGAAGTTAATAATAGCTCCCAGCTTACAATCGTCTGAGAACTTTGTCAGCCAGAGTCCCTTTGTGTTGGCCTGGACTGCAGAGAAGTAGATTCCAAACAGGAGAGGACCCAAGACCGAACCCTGTGGGACTCCACTTGTGACTGGTCAGCAGTCTGACTTGGAGTCAGCTACTTTCACACTGTGAGTTCTACCTGTGAGCCAGTTTGCAACCCACCTAGTGATATAGGATATATCATACATGCACATTCACACTTATTTTCATCCATGGCAGCTCTGCCATGAACACTAAAGCTGTAATGCATTATCATTCATGCAGTCTGCCCACGACATTCTCATCGATCTAAAGCCCTTGTATATTCACCCACCTTGTAATGCTTAAATGCTACTCTGTTCAGACCTAGAGAAATTGAGCAAAATCTATCATTATACAAATGCTTTCACTACATCTGAAAACACTTTCACTCAACATCTTCAGGCTCCTCTTTAACATAATATTGTGTCACAACCTTTCCTGACTTTTTAACTCTATAACACCAATCTATAAGCATAGTTGCAGACTAGCACACAATGTTAAATGGAGCACTGACAATTTCCTTTAGAAATCTAAAATTGTTTACTGTACTTTCTCACAGCGATGCATTTAGAAATTCCATTGTATTTATAGTATCCTTTTTTTACTTTTTTTTTTGTCTCAGAGTCATATGGCAAAACAGAACAACCTTATTAGGACCCCTCACACTACCTAACACCACTGAAACTAATATTAACATTGCATTAAATGTTTTATTACTTAGAGTACTACATTATTACTGGTAGCAGACATGCTACTTTTAGCAAACCAGGCTACCTAAAATCGTCAGTAAACAAGGTAAAGCTTATAGTCAGCACTGCTAGGAGAAACAGACCACAGCTGGAGGGATCCAAGATTAATATATTAACTTGTTTACTTTCATTTCTTAAACACAAATTCCAACTACAGAAAGCCCATTCACAACAGTGTTCTGGAAGAAAGGTCACAGATATTCAGGCTCTACTAAAATCCACAACAAGAATACAATTTCAACACGAAACCTAGTATATACACAGGAAAACACTGGGTACTATGAAAGTTGAGAAAGTAAATGTGTGAATTGAGATAAACTATCTAGAGTTGAAGAAGTTCATAGATTATTTTCACAGTGCCAACATGATTTCGATCTTCTGTACATTTGTTACACTATACATGAACTAAACAAATAAGCAAAAAGAAAAAGAAGAAAAAGCATCAGTAGCATTGTACCACAAAGTACCGCAAATAACACGTATACAGTTTCATAACACTGTCATATACAAAGATTATTGGTAAACTTGGTCTTCTACTTGGTAAATGACAGTAATGTGTCATCATCATGCCCAACTACAACACACTACTACATATACAGGATATATAACAGACAAAAGTTACAAATGCAGTGCACCAGAACAATGGATCAAAAAAACTAGCAAACAGAGGAAGAAAACGAGTACAAGTGAAAGGGTAAGGAGCTCTCCAAACCATGTATACTGTTTTATACAATCGTGCTAAATTCAGTTATGAAAAATTTTGAGTTGCAATTTATTATTTTGCATCCATCCCCTACCTTTTTTCCCATTTCTGCTCATGGGGTTGGGTGTCACTTCAACAGTGACAATCATCTCAAGCCAAGGTAGCTAGCCCTGCCACGGTAATTCATCTGCACCATTCACATCTAAAGTGTCCAATCCACCTATTGCATGTCTTTGAATGTGGGAGGAAACCAGAGCACCCGGAGGAAATCTACGTGACCTCTGAGAGGACTTGTAGACTCCGCTCAGAAAGCACCCCTTCTGTCAAACAAACAGTTAGGTTATCTCATGATATTTTTGTAGGAAAATGTTAATTTGGGATAGACAGAAGTATATTCAGGAAGTAGAGAGAGTCAGAATTTAAGGGGGGGGGGGCTTGGTGCAAGAGCAGTTCCAGAACGAAGAGACGTACTCTCGTAAAGAGGTTTGAAAGATGCTAGGATTTGGTTAGCTCCAGTTGTTAATGCAAGTTTATCAACTATAACTAAGAATGCTACCAGTTTCACACAATACAAGTGATAATACATGTTTTACACGTAGACTTGATATCAGCCCAGGATTCACGTTCTCTTGCAAAGTCCAGGTTTTGCAGGTACCGCCAGACTTATATGAACTAATTTCTGTTACGACCTGATGTTTTTGGCCTTCTAACTCTGCTCGTAGATACTAGATTCTGGCATTGTGCCTGATAAAAAAAAAATCTGGAAAGAGAGCTTCTTCACGAGAAACTGTAGTTAGAAATTGTAAGAGCTTAACGTATACATTCAAGGGGAAAACAAAAGAACATAATTTTGGGGGTGGAGGTGAGACGCAAGTGTTGGCTTGGATTGCAGAAATCTGATTGGCTGCCACCACTTGCTTTATCAACAACTTTAGAAAAAGATTTTCTAATAAAAGTTTAATGTAAACACAATGTAAAAACATGCTGAATCGTAACTGAATAAGATAAATTACAAGTTCAGTTACTATTTCAGCGTGTTTTACATTGCACTCAGCTACAAATCTGCAATAGAGTTTATTGCGCTTGTGGAAGATACTCGGGGGTAACGGCTTGCATTTAGTATCTTCTCATGGCGCGTTCGGTGTTAAGCACAGAGGCGCCATGAGAAGGTACGCGGGGTTAATGAGTTAAGGAAATTCCAGATGATTAGCAGAGTATGTTTACCAGAAATGCAAGAAGGACTACATATTTTGTGACAGTTTTGCAGTTAGTAGTGACAGAAGAAAAAGTGAAAAAATTCTAGTCATACTGTTACTGACATAGGAATGCATACGAATGCATTTATTGAAAGCAGTCATACTGAGATATTGGCCTGAGCTAGAATCATCCAGAAGCAGTCAACTCAGTCTTACTTTTCTCTGAGGAAAAAGTAAACTGTGTAGGGCTTAGTATTCAAAGCTGACAAAATAGTAAATGTTTTTCTATTCCCATGTTGCAGTATTCTTACTGTGGGATCCTCTGCCTCAGGGGACCCAAACGTCTAGCTCCTATGCAAAAGCATAAACCTGGTTGCTGCCAGGTGAATGGGATGTCACACACAAGGCCATAAACCACAGGTCTTAAATGTGACATCTGCACCCACAGACTGCAGAATTTCTCTGCCACAGTCAGTCGTCAGATCTAGATCTTCGCTTCGTCTCTGGAAGACGTCTTCAGATAAGCATTCCATTAGGGAAATTCTATTTTTCTTGCTTGAGCTTTTGTTGCTTGCTGTTATTATGTAGCCGATGACCATTAGAAATGGGAAATATAGGTGTGGATGTCAGATTCCAAACAAGGATGTGCATGAACTTTGTTCTGCTTAGGCCAAGCACACAACCACACCACCTATAGCATATGCCGGACATTTGTACCAAAAACCCTTTGTAGTCATCTGGCAGCCCTAATACTTTATTTCAAGAACCAGAGATTAAAGCGCTTAGGATCCTGAGTCGGCCATCGAGGCAGAGCCGCCTGAAAAGAAGGCCAAGGTTGCAAGGCCTACCACTTCTGCCCTTCCGCCATCGGACTTTCCGCCATCCGCCGATTTAAGGGTTGAGGGATGTACAGTAGAACCAGCGATTTCAGCGACTACCCTCGTTGAAGCCGCCTCAGAAACACCGGTAGGCATGTCCTCGTAGGTCGTTCTGACATTGCTTTGGCCGAGGTCAAGGGGGAGCCAGGCTCCGCCAGACACCTGCCCACGGTCCAGGAACTGGAATCCTCTCCTTCGGGCCAGACTCCTGATACTTGGCTCTCTCTTTCAACTAAGTCTACTCCTTTTAAGAGGAAGGAAAAAACTAAACGTCTGTCTACTTCCTGAGAGGATCAACAAGACTGGTATACCTTTTCTTAGTCTTTGGTTCAGGCCTTTATGGCTCTTAGGCCTTCAGCCTCTCCTGCAGCTGCATTGCCTTCTCTCAGCCCCAGGCCAGCCTCAGCTGCTTTCATTCATCCCACTCACACCCAGAAGGAAGACTGTTCTTTTTCCTCCTCAGATGAATTTGTTACCTACACCTCCCAGATAGCTTCCCCTCTGGAGTGAGAGACACCCCCTGAAGACATTTATTTTGGAGAACCAATTATTAAAATGAGGGAGTACTTCAAGTGGGATGCAAGTCAGATGACCGAGGTTCAAAAAGATATTTTGAACTACTCCAGGTGGAATCACCCCTTCCCTCTGCTATCCCTCCTTTGATTCCAGCCTACCTAGATGCATTTGCATCAACCTCAAAGCATACAGCCCCAGCTCCCTAAAGACCTGACCGTTTTTACAAGGACCGTGGAGAGCACAAATTCCTCATTAAGCCACCAATGGCAGATCCTGCAGTCATTGCAGTGACCCATGAAAAACGGTCAAGATTAATACCTTCCTCCTCCCTCTTGCCATCAGAGAAAGACAGCAAGGTCTTGGACAGACTGGGGAAAAAGATGTACACATCTACCACACTGTCTTTCAGGGCTATCAATTATCAGACCCACATAGTCAGATATGCACTAGACTTTGTTTCACAGGCATCTTTCTTGCTTTCCTCCATGCCTGAATCTCCTAGCAAATCTCATGTAGCATCTAAGCTGTCCTTAGCATGACTGGTTGCCAGACATTCTATAAAGTGCAGCTTTGATGCAGCTGAGGCCTTCATTAGGTCTGCAGCTTCAGCCTCTGTACTGTGCAGGTATTCCTGGCTTAGGCTTCACCCACTTCCTGAAGATTTTAAACCAAAATCTTAGATGCACTGTTAGACGACAAATTCCTGTTTGCAAACAGTCTGCTGAACTGTTCAAAAGCCTCCAGGAAAAAAGCAAGGAGCTTCAGGACCTCAAACATTTGATGGTCTCCCCAGTCCTCAGATTTTACAGAAACTACCCTGCCAAGACCACCTTTGTCAGAAGGGCCCCAGACCCATCCACCACCTCCTCTTCTAGACACAGAAAAGGGTCTAGAAAGCCATCTTCCCAAGGGCAGCCCCTCCACAGCCTACCACCAGGCAGCCCTTTCAAGACAGAAACAATAATGCATGATTGCCTCAGCCACCTCCCCCTCTCATCCCACCTGTCTTACTGTCTACCCTTCTGGAAAAGAGTCACTTCAGACCGCTGGGTATTGGCAATAGTGGAAAAAGGGTACTTCATGTCCTGGCAGTAAAGGCCCCTTTCCACCCAAAAACCAGCTTCACCTAATCCCTCCCAAGAGCTACTTGCCCAGGGGACCATAGAAAGCATCCCCTCAGGCTAAGAAGGGAGGGGGTTCTACTGCAGGCTCTTCCTAGTGCCAAAACAGGATGACCCTTGGTGGCCCATCCCAGATTTGTCCTTTTTAAACTTTTTTCTGAAGGTCCCTTCCTTCAGTCTGCTATCATTACAAAGCCTTCTTCCACTATTGCCACCCAAAGCTTTCATGGCCATTTTGGACTTGAAGAAGGCATACCTCCACATTCCCATCCACCCAGACTGCAGAAAGTATTTGCATTTTGCTGGACCCTTTTCACACTTTCAGTTTACTGCCTTGCCCTTTGGTTTATCTACTGCACCAAGAGTCTTCACAAAGTGCCTAGCCCCAGCAGTAGCCTACTGGGGAACAAAAGGCATCCAAATCTACCCCTACCTAGACGACCTCCTCATCCTAGCAGATGAAGAAAGCATTCTCAAGAAACACTATTTACCATGACCCTGCTCCAGATCTTGGTGTTCGCCCTCAACCTGGCAAAATCATCCCTCGCCCCAGCCCAAAACAAAACATTCCTGGGCTGCAGGATAAGAACTGACTTGATGAAGGCCTTCCTTCCTCAGGACAAAGTATCCTCTCTAGTCAACCACTTCCATGAATTCCTCCTGGCCATCCACATCTTGGCCAGGCAGTTCATGCATCTCCTAGGCCTCATGGCAGCCACAGTCCCTCTGCTACCCCTAGCCAGGCTGCACATGAGGAAGTTCCAGTGGTACCTTAAAAGTGTCTGGTCACAACATAGCCACCCCTGGACTTTCAGGTACCCTTCTTACCTTCCCTGAAGACAGAGCTGAGGTGGTGGATCCAGCAAGTACGCCAGAATCCAGGCCTATCTCTACAACCCACCAACCCAGTACAGTGCATGCACATGGATGCCACCGATCTAGGGTGGGGAGCAACTATGAATGGCCTCAAAAACCAATAGAACCAGCATGCGGACACCAGCCACAAGTCAAGAAGAATTTATTAATAATAAATTAATTCTTCTTGACTTGTGGCTGGTGTCCGATTGCTGGTTCTATTGGTTTTTGAGTTTGTGTTGGTTTCTGTATGAATACCCTCAAGGTGCAGGCCCAATGGGAGCCCTCCCTCCAGAAAAAAACATGTCAATATAAGGGAGATGACTGCGCACCACCTAGCTCTACAGATCTTCCTCCCTCTTATGCAGTCAGGCCCCCTCTAAATCTTCACAGACAATACAGCTGTGATGTGATATATCAACAAATGGGGGGGGGCAGATCTTACCTACTCTGCAGGCTAGCAGTGCAGGCATGGGAGCTAGCCTCTCAGCACAACATCACACTGCAGGCAGCTTATATTCCATCCCAGGACAATCATCAAGCGGATGCCCTCAGCAGATCCTTCTGTCTACATCATGAGTGGATGTTGCACAGAGATGTTCTTAGACATTGTCCACCAGTGGGGCACACCTCAAACAGATCAGTTTGCCTCCCCCCAGAACAGACAATTGCAGCTTTTCTGCTCCAGGGATCCCTCCCCACTAGCCTGGAGAGTGGACGCCTTCTCCATCTCATGGAAAGGACTGCTCCTTTATGCCTTCCTTCCCTTCCCACTTATTCAGAAAGGCCTTCTAAAAATCCAGAGGAACAGGCCAAGAATCTTGCTGGTGACTCCTTATTGGCCAAGGCAGCATTGGGTCCCCCTTCTTCAATTTCTTGCCAAGGGCAATCACCACAAGTTGCCTCCCAAGGTGGACCTGCTCACACAGCAGAAGGGATCTGTCATTCTTCCACATGTGGAGATGCTCTGCTTAACCCTCTGGGTAATAAACTCTTGATTCCCTTCAGACACCGGTACTCGGAGGATGTGCCATCCATCCTGCAAGAAGCCAGGAAACCCACCACCAGGAGAGCCTGCATTTCCAAATGGAGAAGGTTCTCCAAATGGTGTCTCCAAAGGCAAAAGGACCCCTTCCAAGCGGATTTTCCACTAGTCCTAGCCTATGTGTGTGAGCTCATAAAATCAGACCTTTCATATTCTTCAGTGAAGATCCAGTTATCTGCTATCTCTGCCTGCATACCTTTGGTCCAACCTCTTGTTTCCAGGTTGGATGTCAAACTATTCTTAAAAGGGGTCTTCCAAATTAGGCCATCAAATAAACCTATTCCACCACCCTTGGGACCTAAACCACATACTAGAGAAACACAATTGCACCCTTTGAACCAGCAAGCTCTGCTTCTCTGCAGATGTGCACATGGAAAACTGTCCTGTTAGTAGTCCTTACTTCAGCCAGAAAAGTTTCTGAGTTACAAACACTCGTGGCATCCCCACCCTACACAGTCTTCCTCAAAGATAGGGTGACCCTTTGCACCAATCCCTCCTTCATGCCCAGAGTGGTCAATGAGCTGTCCCTCAATCAGTCTGTTCATTTACCCACCTTCTTTCCCTTTCCCCAGAATAACATTGAGAGAGTACTCCACTACCTTGATATCCACAGACAGTTAAGGTTCTGTTTGGACAAAACCAAAGCCATTAGAAAGTCTAATCGGCTTTGTGTCCGTCCACACCAGAGCCCTGGGCAAGGCTGTATCCAAACAGACTATATCCTCCTTGATACGAAAAACTGTTTCCTTCTGCTGCTCTTTCCATGGCAAACACTTACCTTACAATGTTAAGGTGCATGCTACAAGAGTTATGGCCTCTTCTGGAGCCTTCCTCAAAGGCCAGGACATAGCCACTATTTTTGAGGCAGCCACATGGCCCTCTGTGCATACCTTTACCAAACATTACAAATTGGACCATGTCTCCAGAGCCAGAGCAGGATTTGCAAGTGGCAGTCCTGCATGGATTCCTGGAAACTGCAACTTCTTCCACAACCCTTTCCACTTCTTGAGCTGTGGCAGTCTCCCACAGTAAGAATACTGCAACATGGGAATAGAAGGACCAAGATTAGCTGTGTAAAGTCTTACCATAACCATAGATGTCTTTCTCTTCCATGTCGCAGCATTCCTTCCCACCCACCTACCCCCCTTCATTACATTTACCCTGTCTAGATGGCATCTTTCTTATACTTCTTAGACTGTTGTCTGACTGGGCAGTCAGTTCTGAGGTCTGTGCATGCAGCTGTCACATTTAAGGCCTACGCACCTGGCAGCAACCAGGCTTAAGCTTTTGCATAGGAGCCAGATGTTCAGGTCACCTGAGGCGGAGGTTCCAACATTAAGAATACTGCAACATGGAAGAGAAGGACATCTATGATTATGGTAAGATTTTACACAACTAATCTTTCTTAGTCAACTGAAAAGACAGATGCTTAAAATGATGTATGAATTATATCTGAGAATAGTAATGTGAAAAGAAAGAGCAAGAAAAAGATGTTTTGGCTTGGAATGTTGACTAAGAGAGAGCAGTATTACATAGTTGCCTAATGCAGTCCTTACCATAACAACAATCCAAGGAAGAGATGCTAGCATTTACTGTGCCAAGGCATCTGTGGAGCAAAGTGGGCACTTATTTGTTTAATTGAACAATCAGACTGATAGACCCAGCAAGTGTAGATGTATGTGATCAGTGCACTGAAGCCTGTATTTTCAGGATGGTGTACCTGATGCTGTCATATTTGACAGTGGTCCTTAGTATAGAAGACAGAAATGTATAGGAAATGTGTTTGAGATTTGAAAATTAGACATACAACATCCACTCCATACTATTTTCAATCCAAACCTATCCATGTGGTGAAAAATCTGATGAGGTAAGTTGCAGCTACAGCTATAAGAATTGGCATATCACACGTTTGTAGTACAGGAATACACCATCACAGGGGCTCAGTCTCTCAGCAGCTCAATTGTCAGTGAACACATGGTTGAAATGTAAATTACCTGCTTCAGATATAGTATTGATGCCTGAAAATCAGTATTAGGTAAAGGAAGTAGGAGAAAAAAATGAAAAGACAACTACTGTTACAGTAGAAATTGTTGGAGACTATCAGATTTTGCACATAGGAGACTGAGAAAGGTATAACAGAGTTTGCAGTTTTTTTTGGTAGCCGCTGAATCACAGCCATTATTTTTTTATCTTGTGGAAGATGGAAAGCTGTATAGGAGGAATCACAGACATTAGGACGGGCTAGATACAGTAAAGTTCAATGAAGAAGAGCAGCTAGAATTGTCACAGGGAAGTAGAGACTGATTGAACTGTAACAGCAAAGTGTTGCAGAGAAAGACTGCTGTGGTGATGCCTTTCAGAACTGTACTCCAGCAAGAGCTGTTCCAGAAGGAAGACCAGCTGTCCCAAGAGAACAGCTTTGTCAAATGTAAATTTGGAGGGCTGTTTAATAAGCTGGAGACGTCCAAGGACAGTCTTGAGAGTTGATCATGATATTGTAAAAAAAAATTACATGTACTAAAGTTGTTAATGTGGAAAAACTAACTAATTTGATATAAAAATCTCTTTATGCGCTTATTGTAGAGTTAAAAATATCCAAATAGGTGGTCCACAGCAGCTCAATAAGAGTGTTTGTAAACCATCTTAACTTATAATTAGTTAAAGGGATACATTCAAAGCAACTACTCCCACAGAAGCTGGAAATATAACCAGTGTCTGTTTTGTGTATAGATTATTTTGAACAGATATATCCAATGTCCTGTTCTCAACAACTTTTCTGTGGTTTACCAACAATTGCCCAGTTCATTTAGTACGACACCGAGAAAACCACCTTTGTGTTTTTGAACAGTGACCTTGTCAACTCGGTCATTTTGTCATGCAGAATCCTATGCACATTTTTTTTTTTTTTGTTCACTGCCATGTAGAATTGAAAGCTGCTTCTCAGCACTCATCCTATTTGTGAGTATGAAATGCTACATAATGAAGCATTCTGTCTCATTGTTGATCCTGGTGACATTTTGAGAGTCATAAGAGATATGTACAGAATTCTGCGCTTGGGGAACATGCTTCCTCCAGAATATGGATGAAATTTATGCGTATTTACATCTTTTCCATTTTTATGATTTTTCCTATCCTATTGGTAACTGTAACTATAGATATCATACTGTGTATACTTTTTGCAACAGCTGCATATATGCCCAGTCCTTTGAATTTGTTTAAGGAAATCTCATTCAGTGTCCTTAAGTTAAGAAACATAGCCACAGCTGTTGGTGTTAAGATGTATATCTCGTTATAATAACTTTTTATGAGTAATCTTTTGAGTTTAAAAAGTATATATGCAGGTGTTTCTAGCTATACTGTCTAATTGTTCTCCCTTGGAGCGTTTCTCACCAGGATACTACTGAAAAGATCCCGTAATTAGACTTTATCAGTATGAGCCAGTTGACAAAGGAAGTTAATAAAATAAGTACAGTAAATAAACACGTTGTTTAGGGGTAGTTAATCCTCCATAGTGCCACTCATTTGCATCATTCTCATTGCTTAATAAATCAGTCAGTATTTTCTGACAAGGTAGAAAAAGTAATCCATTTTTATATATAGTTGCATTGTTTTTTTATTTATTGAATTTGTTAACATCTCATCTTGTCTGTCTGTGGTCCAGTAAGCCATTCCTGAATTTGCCATAAAGTGAGGTCTCTGGGATAACCATGCAGCCATTGTCAAGCCCACAATGGTTCGGAGCACTGATGGGTATGTAGCTTGCTGGAGTTAAGCCCTGAAATGTGCTTATTTTTGTGTATATTAAAGAAAAGCATACTGCATCTTCTCCCACATTATTCCCAACCAAATGTTTCTTCTGTTGTCTCCCTGCACACCTTTCAGCCATGGTTAATGTCAGAAACTGCAGGTACTACTGTCGAAAGAAAAGGGGCACAGCTTTGCTCTGCATGAACCAGCCACAAGCATTTGGTAAACTCTCTGATGCTTGTTCTGCCAGACTGGTTCGTTAAGTTGCAGGTATTTTTGTTGATGGCCACAACATGACATTGTTTATCATTTAGATTTTTAGCTTGGCATCTCTAGGACCATGCCTTTTAAACAGTTATATTAGTACTTTCATCTTTTTTTATGATATGTAAGATGCCATAAAAATGGACATGCTGTGGAAAAAGAAAATGGTAGGGATAAAAGGACAGATAGTAAGAGGCATTACTAGATGAAAGTAGGCAGCTTGCATCCCTGTATGCATGCAGCTGTTGATGTCTCATTTAAAGAATGCTGTGCTGACCTGAAGGGCACATATTTATGTAGAAATAAGATGGAAGTAGTCCAAAAATAGGTGGCTGAAGTGGCACACACAGTCTGTAGGATTTAAGTAAGTTTATTTTAATGTTAGTACCCTAATATCAGCTGGAAGAAATTGGACTTGAGAGCCTCCCTGTGTCTAAGGGAGGAAATAAATTGTACAAAGAGAAGAGGATGGTAATCCTAGATGGTAAAAGCAGCATAGAAAATGCTGGCAGCTCAAATGACTGCACAGAAAAGATGCTTTGAAGCATTCATGTCCAAATAACAGTAGGCGTAATAGAGCATGCTGTAGACTGATAAAAATAATTAGAGCTAAGAAGTGCTGTTCAGGTTAAGCAACTTATCCAGCATGCAAGAAAGTGTGAAGGCTGGATGTGCGAGATAATTTTAATGTACTGTGAGATTTATTTTTTATGCATTTCTAGCTGTATACTTAACAAGTACCATATGTTGCAGAAGTTAAGTAGAATCATTGAAAACACTCATGAAAATCTTAAACAGCTTTACTAATACAGCTATGTGCCTTATTTATGTATGTATGTATGCATGCATGTAAATTTATATTTTTTTTCTATTTGTTCACTAGGGTAGGCTGACTTGGCAGAGGCCTGGGAACTGAAGCTCTGAACAGTTAGTATAGTTCATCTTCTTCCATATTTACACACACACACACACACACACACACACACACACACACACACACACACACACACACACACACACGCTGATACAAAGTATATGGGCTACATGCAGGTAATTGAAGTTTCTTTCTACCAACCTCTGACAACACACATTGGTCAACAAAACAGATGGTTGACAGTTTTGCGAGATGTACGAGATCGCACAATCCTGGAATTGGGGAATTTGCCCTTTCTTCAGGGATTGGCCCCGATCAGAGATTGAATAAATAATTAGAAGGGGGTGTGTGGAGTAGAGTGGATTGCCTCGTGAAAAACACAATTTTAAAACTTGCATGGTCCAAGCAATAACCTTGGAGCATGCGCAGAAGCAAGTTGATGTTAATGATATTGATATATATATATATATATATATATGTATGTATATATGATATGTGCCTCGGTCCAGCAGAGCCATTAGTTCCCTGTGCCTCTGTCCAGCAGAGCCACTGCAGTGATCCCTGGGGTAAATTTTCTACTTCCCATCCACTCGTCAAGGTTTCTCTTGAAGAGTGTTAGTAAGGGGCTCTGCCTAATGTAGATTTGAATCCTGTTCCAAAGCATGGGGAGTCTCTGGGACAGGAATCTATCCCTCCAGCACGTCCTATTTATCGTTGTGGTGAGGTTTAAATCCCTAGAGCGTGTGGCTCTTGGGGATTTGTTTTTTTTTAGGTGGAGCATGTCCACCAATTCTGGGTTGGACATGGCCTTGTATGTCAGGCAGAGAGCACCTCCAAATAAGTGGTATGCAACCGAGTACAACTGGAGTTTCTTCAGATGGGTTGCATAGGGCATATGTTTGAGGCCAGTAATCCTCTTCGTGAGGTACTTCTGTGGTCTTTCCAGCTGTTGCAGGTGTCTTGTAAGGTACATCCCAAGTGGGGCATTGTACTCTATGATGGGTCTGATGAGTAGAGGGGTGCAATAACCTCTTTTGTTCTAGATGCGAACCCATTTGTGATTAAGTGGGCAACATAGAAGGATTTTCTAACCATCTTGGCAATATGATTATCGAAGGCGAGATTACTATCTACTTGGGTCCCCAGATCCCTTATTACATTTTCTGTATGTAGGGGACTAAAACGTATGTGGTAGTTCGCGGGTACTTTGTTTTTTCCAAAGGGGATGGCTATGCACTTTTTGGCATTTAGCTTGAGGCCATGATTTTGACACCAGGTATCCGTCTCAGTGAGACCTTTCTAGAGGATGTCTGTATCAGCTGGAGAGTCAGTTATGGCCCCCAGTTTGCAATCGTCTGTGAACTTGGTCAGCCATAGTCCTCCTGTGCTTGCCTGTACCTCTGGGAAGTATATACCGAACAGGAGGGGTGCCAGGACTGAGCCTTGGGGGACGCCACTTGTAACTGGTTTAGAGTCGGACCTAGAGCCTGCAACTCTCACCGTGTGGGTTCTCTCCGTGAGCCATCTCATGATGTAGGGGTTTATGTTCAGGCTGGTGAGCTTGTCTATAATACCAGAATGGGGAATGGTGTTGAAAACCTTTGCGAGGTTTAGGTAGGCTGTGTGGACCTCCTTTCCCTCGTCTAAAGCCTTGGTAACTGTCTCACATAAGTCCACCAGGTTTAGGAGGCATGATATGCCCTTAACAAAGCCAAACTGGGTAAGGTCCAATGTTTGAAGGTTCCCAATGTCTCTGTTAATGAATTCCATGATGATGCACTCCGTAGCCTTGCAGACCAAGCTTGTCAGGCTTATAGGGCACTAGGTCCCGGGGTCTGTTGAAGCTCCACCTTTGTGGAGCAGGATAACTGTTGCTGTGCGCCACTCTGTGGGTATGTAGCCTGTAGAGAGGCTGAGTTTGAACAGTGTGTTTAGGTGAGGGTTTAGTTCATTTTGGAGCTTGTGTAAGACACAGCCTAGGACACTACCTGGTCCCATTGAAGTTGTATTTTTTAACTTTGGATAGGGATGTTTTAACCTGTGTGTCAGTGATTGCCGGGGCACTACATGCTTCTGGTATGGTTATGGGCCCTTTAGGGAGTGAGAGGGGGGTGACGTTTGCACTAAACCTGTCTGCCAGATTGTTGGCAATATCAGTCGGTTCAGTTTTTTTTGTGCCATTCTGCACTAACTCAGAGCAAATCTGAGTGTTTCCATTTAGGTTCTTGACATAGCTAAAGAATGCTTTGTGGTTATCTTTGGAGTCCTTGGCAATTTTTCTTTCGAAGCTAGCCTTGGATGATTTTATGAGGGATCATAGTTTCTTGCTGATACTGATCAGGGATGTCTTTCCTTCTTGGGATTTTACTCTTTTCTGCACTAGCTTCCTCCTTCTACCGTATAGCTTGTTTATGGCAGGGATCCACCAGACTGATTTCCATTTCTTGGAGGAGTGAGTCTTGGTTTTGCTTGGGATAGCATGATCCATGCATTCTTGCAGGTGCTCATAGAGTGCCTTTGTAAGGGATTCAGCAGCTTGGACAGCGTTATCCTTTAGCAGTGGGGGCTGTGAACCTTTCCACCTTGGTCTTAACGTGAAGTTTGCTTTTGAAAAGTTTTTCACTGTGGTTTCCTTGATTGGGGGTGGGGGCGGAATATGGATATCCAGAGTGGTTAGTCTATGGTCTGATCTAACCAGCGAGGGTTTGACCATCGGTGTAGAACACTGGCTGCCCATGTTGGTGATGACCAGGTCCAATATGTTGTCACCTCTGGTGGGGGTGTTGACCAGTTGATCCAGGGCGTTCATGTTTATAAATTCTAGGAAGCGTTGGGCAAGGGAGTTAGTATTTTTATTTTATTTTTTTATTTTACATTTGTTAACCTGGCTAGTCCAACTGGATACAAGTCCATTTTCAGTGGAGGCCCGAGGAGAAAAGCTCCGCTATCTACTACATGGTAACAAAACAGTTCATACAAAATATTCACAATGGTTATAAGTCAAGTGTGGTAGTAAAACACAAATAAGAAAGTCAGTAGGAACAGTTTCACGGAGATAAAAAAGAAGGGGATAGAGAGAGAAGGAAATTATATAAGTGAGGATATGGTAAAAAAAAGGGAGAGAAGAATTAAGTTTTTTTTAAAAAAGTTAACAAGAGTGTTAATAGAGAAGTAAAGATGTCCTTCAAGAATGCAACTGCAGTCATAACATGTAGGGTTGTCCTGCCTCAGGCAGCCCTCGGTCGGCCGGATTCCAAAGTCTGGGTCCGACGTCGGCTGATGTCGCATTTCTCTCCGACGTCAGAGCGGCTGGAGTACATAAGCATCAGCCGACGCCATTTTCTTCAGTCTTTCTTGCCGCGCGGTGCCCGAAGCAGAAGCGGTTCGCAAGTGCCGGTCGGTCAGCTCCTGTATTCTACGATACCGAAGTCATCAAAAAAGCTAAGTACCCCGTTGGGGACCTTTTCTTGCCTCAGCCGATGTCAGAAATTACTGAAAAAGTTAACAATTGTCTTTTTTGTGGTAAACAAATACCTCATAAGGATTTCCACTCTTACTGCCTCCCTTGCCTGGGCCCAGACCACGATGTCTCGGCCTGTGTAGCCTGTGCTCACTTCAACAAGCGCGCACTCAGGTGCTGGGCGGAGTTCGCTGAAGATTTTTTCGGCGATAATTTTGCTTGCACCATGCCGTCGGATCTCCCGACATCGCAAACTCCCAAAAAGCGAAAAGACCGGGACCGACATCCTCGGCCTGCGTCTACCACCGACTCCACGCCAAAACCTAGCGCGAGTGCTCTGGTTCCCTCTGAGACGGTCTCTCCACCGCTCCGAACCGAAGACACCGCATTGCCGACGACTCCGATTCCAGACATTACTCCGACGCCAGTTATAGACTTTCCTCCGGATACCGAAACCGAGGAAATGCCCGAGACCATTGCTGTAGACAAGGTCACTCCTGCGATGGAGCTGCCAGGCCTCCTATGGCCATGTCTATTAAGGCCTACACTAGGGCTAAGGCAGCTAGCAAAACAAAGCATATTACTTCCAAATCCTTACCTCAGCCGACTCCGGAGACACAAATTATGTCCATGGCTGCTGATTTAATTTCCATGATTAGAGGTTCACAGGCCATCCTGAGAGAGCATCCCAGCCTCCTCCTGATAAAAGGCCCCGGGTTGAACCTTCTGACCCTACTCCTTCAGATGAAGACTCTGAGGGCTCTGTCCACTCTGATAGCCAGGAAGAGCTCTTCCAGACCTATGAGGACTCAGATGCAGAAGATTCCATACCTTCGGCCTCCCCTCCTGAGGATATTTCTTTTGGGGAAGTTCTGCACACCATGAGGGAACATTTCAAGTGGCAGGGTCAGGAATATTCTGATTCTAGGAAATGCCTTAGGACTTTCCTTAAGAAGCCTCAGCACAGGCCCTTAGCTATTCCTCCTGTACTTGATGTTCTGGATGATTTGTATTCTGACTCTAGTGCTACCCCTGATTCTCTTCCTCCTGCTCCAGCCAAGCCAGACAGGTATTACAGGGTCCCAGAAACTCATTCCTATTTATTCAGGGCCCATACTGCTGATTTGGAAACTATTTCACAGGGGCCTAAAGGAGTTTCAGCCTCCACCTCTAAAAATCCTTTGCCCTCCAACAGGGAAGCAAGGTCATTAGAGAGATGGGGTAAAAAGGTTTACACATCCACTACCTTATCTATGAGAGCTTTAAATTGCCTTTTTCATATGTTCCAATATCAGGATTATCTCTTAGAAGATTTACAAAAAACTTTAGCTTCCCCTGATCCTTTAGACAGGAAGACTTTGCAGGAAGCTGTACACAACACTCAGCAAGTAAGCAATCACTTCCTGCAGTGTGGATATGATGCACTGGAAGCTTCATGTAGGGCAGCTATGACAGGGGCAGTGATGCGTAGACATGCTTGGTTAAAAGATCAACCTCTACCAGATCATGTAAAAGCAAAACTTCTGGATGCACCTTTGGAAAAGAACAAGCTTTTTGGTGCAAATGCTAAGGATGTGTTAAAGACCATCGAAGAAAAAGCAAAATCAGTTCAGACTGTGAAAGATTTCCTCCAGGTTCAACCCCCAGATTCAGTAGGAATTGGCCTTCAAAAACTGGTCCTTTCCTAATCCAGAAAAGTTTCAAAGGGGTAAGAACAGGCGTGGCCGAGGAAGAGGCCAATACAGAGGCCCTTACAGGGGCGACAATGGCAGCCAGGAAATCAAAGAAGTGGCCGGGCTTTCACCTGCCCAACAACCACAAACTCAATGACTTTCCTCTACTACCGCCTACCAGGGAACAACTAGAAGCTCCCTTGGGCAGAAAATTATCTCTGTTTGCAGAAAACTGGCACAGACTGACAAAGGACAAATGGATTTTGGACATTATAGACCGAGGGTACAGGTTTCATTTTCATACCTTACCAAGAAAACAAGGCATGCCAAACCTACCACAACATCAAAGGGCAGAGGCTATCAAGCAAATCACTCTGCTGATTCGAATGAAAGCAATAGAAAGAGTTCCACAACAAGAACAGGGGTTTTACTCAAGACTGTTCCTTGTTCCAAGAAAAGAATCTCAATGGAGACCAATACTGGACTTGTCCGCATTAAACACCTTTCTCATAGTACCAAAGTTCAAAATGCTGACTCTACAGCAACTCCTTCCCATGCCGGGCAAGGAGTCATGGCTGATTACTCTGGACCTCAAGGAGGCATACCTGCATGTCCCTACCAGACACAGCTGCAGAAGATACCTCAGATTTCTTGCAGGGCCAGAGCATTATCAATTCTCAGCATTGCCATTTGGCTTATCTACTGCGCCCAGAGTATTTACAAAATGCCTGGCTTCAGTAATTGCTCATTGCAGGCTCCAGGGTATACAAATTTACCCGTACCTGGACGACTGCCTTATACAAGCGGACGACAAATTGATGTTGACAAAAAACCTGGATTATGTCATACGATTACTTCAAGCTCTGGGATACACAGTCAACTTCCAAAAGTCAAGACTGCAGCCATCCCAGCAAATAATCTTCTTAGGAGCCAAACTAGACACAGCCTCTCAGATGGCTTACCTGACAGAAGACAAGCAAGAGAAGTTAACTCATTACTTCAAAGGTTTAGCAAAACTCACCCAGATGACTGCAAGGAGATTCCTACAGGCCCTGGGTTACATGGCATCCTGCATTCTACTGGTTCCATTAGCAAAACTACACATGAGAAAGCTTCAATGGTATCCAAAAAGCATTCGGTCTCAACACCGCAACAACTTGGAGACAATCATACCACTCATTCCATGCCTACAAAAGGAATTGCTATGGTGGGCCTCAGTGAGCCAGGAAAACACAGGTATGTCATTCAAAAAACCACAGATAACACAGACCATGACTACAGACGCCTCAGACCTTGGATGGGGGGCGCACATGGAAGGCAGGTGTATACAAGGACAATGGTCTCCAAAGGAAACACATCTGCATATAAACCAAAAGGAAATGCTGGCAGTAATGCATGCCATCGAGGTTTATCAACACCAACTCCAGCAAGGCCATTTAATGATACGGACAGACAACACCACTGTGATGTGGTACATAAACAAGCAGGGGGGCACTCACTCTTACCCCCTTTGCAGACTGACAATACAGCTTTGGGAGAAATCACTGAGTCTAAACATCCAGTTACAATCCCAGTTTGTTCCAGGAAAAAACAATGTGTTGGCGGACAGCCTAAGCAGGAATTTCACAGATCCACATGAGTGGAGGTTACATCCGAAGGCTTTCAGATGACTCACTTCGACATGGGGCAAGCCAGAAGTGGACCTATTTGCCTCTCACCTCAACCATCTTCTACCAAAATTTTGCACAAGGACATACCATCCAAAGGCTTGGAAAATAGATGCCCTTTCATTCAACTGGAACTCCCTAGCAATCTATGCATTCCCACCTCTGCCACTGATAACCTCAGTATTACTAAAGATCAAAGCAGAGAAGCCCAAGGGAATCTTAATAGCTCCGGATTGGCCAAGACAACACTGGTACCCACTACTACGGAACATATGTCACACCAGGAGGTGGGCCCTCCCTCAGTGGCCCCTACTTTTGACTCAACACAATTTCGAAACACTGCATCCAAACCTTCAGACTCTGCAGCTAACAGCCTGGGAGATCCCATAAATAACTTCAGCTTATCTCTCTCCAAGGAAGTTCAGCGGATACTAACAGAGGCTCGAAGACCATCCACCAGAAAGGTTTACTTAGCAAAGTGGAAAAGATTCAGCAATTGGAATACCAGCAAGGGGCATGATGCATCATTACTGAACATCCCACTTATCTTGGAATATTTGGCAGATATGTTACAGAGCGGCCTCTCATATTCTTCAATAAAGATACATGCATCTGCTATTTCAGCTAGATACAACACTGATTCTCCTGTTTTTTCTCACCCCTTACTAAGACAATTCCTCAGGGGAATCAAGAACATTAAGCCACCAAGAAAGGCCCCAGTGCCAGCCTGGGACCTCAATTTTGTCTTAGAAAAACTGACTCTACCTCCTTTTGAGCCAGCAGCTTCAGTTGACTTGCAATTTCTCTCATGGAAGACAGCTTTCCTGTTGGCAATTACCTCAGCAAAAAGGGTTTCGGAGCTACAGGCCCTAATGGCAATACCACCCTTTATTATTTTCCACAGAGACAGGGTTTCATTAAGGACCAACCCTACTTTTATGCCAAAGGTGGTATCTAGGGTTTCTCTAAATCAAGCCATTCATCTGCCTGCTTTCTTCCCCAATCCTGAGAATAAGGGGGAAAGACTTTTGCATACCTTGGACATTCATAGACAACTTCGATACTACCTGGACAGAACCAAGGCCAGTAGGAAGTCTGAACAGCTTTTTGTAGCTTACGCCCCTGCAGTCCAAGGAAAAGCAATTTCAAAACAGACCATTTCTAAATGGATTGGACATTGCATCAGATTCTGTTATTCCTTTCATGGAAAGACTGTTCCAGCCTATGTCAGACCACATTCCACCAGAGCTACAGCCACCTCTACAGCCTTTTTAAGAGGGGTGCCTACCAAGGACATTCTAGAAGCTGCTACATGGAGCTCCATGCATACATTCTCCAAACACTACAATCTTCCTCTATATTCCAGATCCAGAGCAGCTTTGCTTCGGCAGTCCTGCAGGGTTTGATTGCCACACCATCTCTTTCCTAGAGCATACCTCCTCCCCCAGCTAAGCTATGGTATTCTACCCACATGTTATGACTGCAGTTGCATTCTTGAAGGACATAGTACAGTTTTGTACCTACCATAAATGTAGATGTCCGATAGACATGCAACTGCAGTCGGGTTTTCCCTCCCTCCATACCTCTCTATGCCTAGGGTCCACTCCTATCCCTCTTACTCTT
>NC_056735.1:1642447521-1642492521 GCF_019279795.1 Protopterus annectens
CCCCCCCCCCCGAAGACGTCTCCTTCGGAGACATCATGTAAATGCTTCAAATTAGAGGGGGGTGGTCTGCCCAAAAACCTTGCTCAGAAGAGTCTGTGTTTCTGGAGGCGTTTGACACAGGCCCAGCTACCTCTTGGGTGTCCCCTCCCGCCGACCCCCTGGTAGACCCGATTACTACCAGGGCATGGAAGGAGCCAGACACTGTGGAGCCCATTCCCAAGAGGCCTGATAAAATTCTTAGTCCCCCTTTCGATAGGACATGTTGGAGCAAGGGTGCCCCTGTAGATACCATGTTGTTGGCGGCCGCCACTAAAAAGGAACTGGCCCAGGAGAATTCCTCGGTCCATCCTCCAGACAAGGAGTCTTGGGCGATGGACCGTTTGGGGAAGCGGATGTTGACCTTCTCGATAAGGTCGCTGAATTATATGGCACACGTGATACGACTCTAGCGGGATCTCATCAAAGAATACGCCGGGTTGCCCCCAGAGTCCATGTCGGCCGAGGATAGGAAAGTATTCTCTAGCCGAATGGCCACTCTCAAATCCATTTCTAACACCTCTATGCGACTCCTCTCCCATGCCACAGAATTACGACAGCATGCTTGGCTCCGCCATTGCGATTTTGTGGAACCCTTCAAGGCATCTTTCGCTAATGCCCCGTTTGACGGTTCTTCGCTCTTTGGCAAGACCATACGCGACACACTGGTCCAGAGAGAGAAAGATGGGAAGATGTCTGCTGTCGGAGTCCGCTTCTCTGCTCTCCAGAGGTCCTTCTCTAGGAACCAAAAGGGACAGAAGAAGATGTGGTTTTGGAAATCTCAACAGTCCCGTTTCGCTCCGGACCCCTCGTCCTTCAGAGACAGAGGAGGACAAGGTGGACGCCGGCCCAGAGGCAGAGGGGGACCGAAGAATTTCGGGTCGAGAGAAGCCTTTTCTGATCGGCCTGCGCAGCAACCCTGAAGGGTTACCCGACTGCTCCACTCTGGAGGCAGTCGGGGGGGGGGGCGTTTCTCGCGGCACCTAGCAATGTGGGAGTCCATTACAACAGATCGCTGGGTGCTTCGGATCATGTCCAGAGGTTACAAGATTCCCTTTCTCAATCTTCCTCCCAAACCCCGGAGCCTCCCCGATGTCCCACCCAATCAAAGGGAGGCAGCAGCCGCAAAAATTCTCCAGCTGCTAGAAAAAAGAGCAATCCAGCACATCCCCCCAGACCAATCCGGATCAGGCTTTTACTCCAGGTTCTTTTTGGTGCCAAAAAAGACGGGGGATTTAAGACCAATCCTCGATCTGTCCTTTCTAAACCTGTCAGTGGCCAAAGAGAAGTTCTGGATGGTCTGCAGGAGAACGACTGGATGTGCTCCATAGACCTCAAGGACGCATACTACCAAATTCTGATGGACAGGCGATCCAGAAGGTTTCTCCGCTTCCGGCTAGGAGCCAGCCACTACCAGTTCAGGGTCCTTCCCTTTGGTCTCACCACAGCCCCCAGGGTGTTCACCAAAGTATTAGCAGTGGTAGTAGCCCACCTGAGACTTCAGGGAATACAGGTCTTTCCGTACCTAGATGACTGGCTCCTGTCCGCCCCCGCAAGGCACCCACTGTGCTCAGCCAGAGATTATTTCCTCCAGCTGGCCTTTGATGAGATCCCGCTGGAGTCGTATCACGTATGCCATATAATTCAGCCAGGAATCACAATCAATGTCAAAAAATCTTCTCTTCAACCAACCCAGGTCTTAGACTTCATTGGAGCCAGATTGAACACGAACCTTTTGCAAGTCTTTTTGACTCCGGACCGACTTCGGACCCTGAAGCTCCACATGCTAGCCCTTCTAAACTACCCGGCTCCTCCAGCAATTGAGGTCTCTAGGCTCCAATTATCAACCTGCTGTCCTTAGCGCGCCTGAACATGAGGGTACTACAATGGACTCTACAGGTTCAGTGGTCCATCCTGCAACATCCACTGAATTCACCCATTCCCCTCAGCAGGGTTTGCAAGAAAGCCCTACTCTGGTGGCTCCAGTGTCCGGACCTCCAGAAAGGGCATCCCTTCTCTTTGCCCCCCCCCCCTCTAATCACAGTCACCATGGATGTTTCTTACCTGGGGTGGGGGGCACTGTATGGGCAGAACCGTCCAAGGCACGTGGACCCAATCAGAGACCTTGTTGCACATCAATGTCCTAGAGATGAGAGCGGTGCTTCTTGCATTGCAAGCACTCCAGGTCCTTCTTCCCTTGGGGACTATTGCAATTCAGACAGACAACATGTCAGTCGTCTGGTATATCAACAAACAAGGGGGAACCAGATCCTACCCACTTTGTCGAGAGGCCATGAGAGTTTGGGAATGGGCGATCTCCACCAACCGCTTTCTCATAGCAATGCACATTCCGGGCCGGTCGAACATCTTGGCAGACAGGTTGAGTCGAACCATCCTTTCACTGTACGAGTGGTCTCTGAACCCAAGAGTGGCGAAGCAAATTTTCCTCAAATGGGGTCAACTTTGCTGCGATCTCTTCACGTCTCCTTCGAACGCAAAGTGCAGCGACTACTTCGCTCTAATTCCCCCACCAGGGGAATTCCCCAGAGATGCTCTGGTGCATGTTTGGCCATCCGGTCTACTTTATGCTTATCCACCTCTTCCCCTAATGCTAAAATTCTTGCAGAAAGCACGTCGGTTGGGGAGCAGAGTGATCCTCATAGCCCCATTCTGGCCTCGTCAAGCGTGGTTCCCTTGCCTATGGTCTCACCTAGTGAACCCCCCATGGGTTCTAGATCCCACTCCGGATCTGATCTCTCACCCACTAGGGTTGACAACCCTGAACCTGAACAACCTCAAGCTCACAGCTTGGCTGATCCAGTTCCAGTGATAGCTAGGACTCCCGGTATCTCGTCATCTGTCAAGGCTATTTTAGTAGCCGCTCATAAGCCTTCTACGAGGAAGGTTTATAATAGCAAATGGAAACGTTTTTCTATTTGGGCAGACCACAGAAACTTAGATCCCTTTACAGCTCCGTTACCAACAGTGCTAGAATTCTTATCAACCTTATTCGACCAGAGTGCTAGCTCCTCTACGGTCAAAGTCCAGTTAGCTGCAATCTCCCACTATCATGTGTGAAGTGATCTCGGCCCCTTGGCCTCTTCCAAATTATGTAAGACCTTTTTAAAAGGCACTTTCCTCTTGAGACCCCTGTTAAAGATCCAGTTCCTCCGTGGGATTTAACTCTTGTTCTCCAATCTCTGACAGCTCCCCTGTTCGAGCCTGCAGCCTCGGTGGATCTAAAATTCTTATCTTGGAAGATGGCCTTTCTTATTGCCATCACCTCGGCCAGAAGGATTTCGGAACTTCAAGCCCTTTGCGCCAAACCGCCATACTTGGTTTTTCATAAAGATAGAGTTTCCCTCAGGACCAATCCTTCCTTTTTGCCCAAGGTCGCGTCGGACCCAACATCAACCAATCCATTAATTTACCAGTATTCTTTCCAAATTACCAGAACAAAGGTGAATATAAGTTGCATTCCCTGGACGTACACAGGCAATTAAGATTTTACCTGCACAGGACCGCTGGTCACAGGAAATCTGACCAACTCTATGTATCATTTGCAAAACCCTCTTTGGGAAAACCATTATCAAAAGTTACATTGTCCAGATGGATTTCCCAATGTATCCTGCTTGCATATCAAAGTTCTGGTCGACCTGAACCTGAAGGAATCCACGCCCATTCTACTCGATCAATTTCTACCTCTGCTGCTTTTTGGTCCAGAGTTTCCTTGGATGACATTTGTTCAACAGCCACTTGGGCTTCATCTGATACGTTCATTAATCATTACAAGTTGGACATAATTTCCAGAGGGAGAGCATCCTTCGGCTCTGCAGTGCTCCGGAATATCCTTCCTTGAGGACCTCCCAAGGTTTGTGTAGCTGGGGACTCTGTCCCACAGGTTGATGGACAAATGAAGTTAACTACTTCAGATAAAGAAGTTATGTACTCACCATAACGTTCAATCTGAGTAGGTAATCTTCATTTGTCAGCAACCGACCCCCCCCCCATCCCCCTGACCTATAGTGCTTACTAGAAGGATTCCTAGCCCTTGTTTCCAGATAACCTTAGGTTAGGATTTGGAGCTGATTTCTGTGTTGTAATACTCTGTGTTACTAAGCAAACTCGATCTGAGGTCAGGAAGGGTTAGCAGGGGGATTATGGGTAAGGGGGAGGAGCTTGGAGCTCGGATCTTAGCTGTTTGAAGCTGCCGGCTCGGATCCGATACCCACAGGTTGCTGAGAAATGAAGATTACCTATTCAGATGGAACGTTATGGTGAGTACATAACTTCTTTTTTTACCCTAATTAAATTGTGGTCTGGGTATCTAGTTTGATGTCTGGAGTTTAAAGAGCAACTTGTTGCAGTTTGTCAGAAGAATACATGATGGGGATTAAATTTGGGCAGTAGCAGAGAAGCAGGGCCCAGGAATTATAGTCACTTTGTAGTTTAATCATTTAGAGTAGCATTGGCAAGTTTAACAGAATTCTTGGGGAGGAAACATTGCCTGGAGTGTTGCCTCAGGAGATGTAGAGCTTAATGTAGTCTTTAGTATTTGAGTCTAGTGAGGTTGCATTTAGAGTATTGTGTTCATTTTTGTGCTTTGGTGTTTAGTTTAGGGCTTAGGTCAGTGTTTTAGATTGGTGTTTAGGTACATTACTTCTTTGCCAGTTCTACTGCTCTCCTTTTCTATCCTTTTTAGGAAAAGTATTTGTCTTTAAGTTTGCTTTTCGTTAGTGGCGGTGTAGCTTTGTTGTTGTTGCTGTGTGGCAGTCTTTCTTTTTGGCTTAGTACTTAAATATTTTTCCCACTGCATGCTGGACAAGATTGTTTTGGGGTTTAAAAAATGTGTCATGTAGGCACAAGTTGCCCCCATAAGAAACGCATGATAAACGTGTTTATTGCTTAGGTACATGTTGAGTACCGGACTTGCACCGTGTTCAGCATCAGAACCCTATCTAATTGGAGGGGCTTTTCTTGCCCTCTACCACTTCAGATTCTTTTCCTCTTGGGAGGAAACTGGACAGGAAGTCTGAGAAAAAGAGAGAAAAAGTCAAGAAAAAGGATTATGCATAATCCTCTCATGGTTCCAAGCCCAAGCCCAAGGACAAGGAGGAGCACAAATGCTTCTCCTCTTCTACCAAGGGCCAGCCAAATCCAAAGATTCACTAATATTCGTCTCCTCTGGCTTCCTCTCTTTCTGGTCATTTTGATGCCGTCTCAGCACTGATTACCTATAATTGTTGTTCTGGAGACTGAATCTTGTAACTCTGCTACCCTTTTTATCCCTAGTTCCTTTCTTTCCAAGGGGCCTTCTGCTACTTTGGAAAGGGTCCATTCCCCATTCCATCTTATTACCCTGACCGGATTTTCTCATGAACTATCCTCTTCTCCCACCTGGATCCTAACTTCTCCCTTCCTGATACAAAGCTCAGATCCACCTGCTGAGAAGTGCTCAAAGTCAGTATCAAACTTCTTCCAGGTCCACCAGATTAGTTAGGAGCCATAAATGCTCTGATTTGGAGCAGGTGATGCGTTCCTTCCTACAGGCCCAGATGGACCTAGGGCTCATTCCCTTCTCCTCAGCCAGAGTATGTGGTACCGTCTGCTTTTGGGTCGTATTGTTCCTCCTCTGGCCCCTTTGGTTCTGGAGTTCTCAGGTCCAACTGCCTCCCCATCATCTGGTGCCAGAGGTGTGGCCACCTCAGACACCAGCACTGTCCTCCATGTTCTCGATTCCAGACATGCCAGAGCTGGGCACAACTCTCAGCTGAGTGGTCAGGCTGACACACTGGAGTCAGGTTCAGCCATCCAAGTTTGAATCATCTATGCCTCTCAGTGCTTCAGCCTTGGGCATCTAGTTCCCGATCTTGATGTTGGGGCTAACTGGGTCAGTGCTGGACACAGGATTCTTGCTCAAGCCTTTGATCTGACTAGTGTCGATTCTGGCCGTCCAGCCTGGGTGTCTGCTTTTGACTCTGCAAAGTGTCCTTTCCTACTTTGAGACTGGTGCCTTAGCAGCTGGTTGATGTTTGTCCCAACACCTTCCTCGTCCTCCTGCATCACAGCATTTATTGAAAGATTGAAAAGTATTTGTGAGGAATGTAATGTGTAAGTTAGTTTTTAACAATACTCATAATACTAATGTATCTAATGAATGTTATAAAAACCTAGTACATTTATACCTACTTTACATCCACTACTTGATACTTTTGATAAATGCTGTGAGAGCGGTCTATTACGTTTAATTAAAAATGGAGATTTTAAGAATTCATTTTATAACATAACGGCAGATGAATTAAGCTGTGAAGTCACTGCAGTGCAATAAAGACAGTCATACAACCAGCTGATAAGGGAGGCGCTACAGTAATTATGGATGTAGAATTTTGAGAAAAAAATGTCTTTGATGTTAAGTGATCTTACAACTTACTTACCACCTACTCATAATGAATTGGGTGGAATTATTAAGAATATTAATGCTGATTTATACGATCTTTTAATGCCACGTCAAATTGATGCTGAGTTATACAAGTATTTTGTGGTTGATTTTCTGCTAGTTCCTGTGATAAGAGGACTACCAAATGTTCACAAGGACCATCTTAATCCACCATTTAGACCCATAGTTACAAGTCAAGGATGGGTAACAGAACCTATATCCGTTTATATGGAGAAGAAATTGAGACCATTAGTAGATAAAGTAAATTTGATCTTGAGAGACAGAATGTTTTATTAGTACATTTTCAGATTTTGTATTTTCTGACAGCTATGAGTCTGATTGCATTTTTGTCACGTTAGATGTGACATCTCTTTTTGCTTCTATACCTAATGACCAAGGGATTGATTTTGTTAGACATTTTCTATCTACAGTGACTAATGTGACAACAGATACAGTTGTGTTTCTTGTTAGACTTGATTTTAAATAATAATGTTTTTTTATTATATGGTGAGCAATATTACCTGCAGAAAAAAGGAGTGGCCATGGGTACCCCCTGTGCAAATTCGTACGCTGATTTAGTGATAGCACATTGGGAGAGTACCCATATTCTGGCCAATGATACAGTGGTTCAGTTCATACCATTTTACAGGCATTTTGTTGATATTTTTATGCTGTGGAAAGGGACTGAACAATAATTAATTGACTGTGTCTCACATTTGAATAATACAATGGATTTTCTTACGTTTACAGGTACTTGGTCCAAAGTAAACATCAGTTTTTTGGATGTTGAGATTAACAGAGACATTGAAGGGATTTTCACTAATGTATTTCAGAAGGAGTGTAAAATAAATAATATTCTACATAGGAATAGTCTACACACACACACATATATAGAAATGTGGTCGGAGGACAAGGTTTAAGAATCTCCCGGTTAACCAGTAATAATAATGACTATGAGACAGCTCTAGGAAAGTTACATTCAAGCTTAGTACAAAGAGGTTACAAACATGAAGAATGTTCAGTTGATAGACTCAAAGAAAGGACTGATCGCATAGAGAAGGGTAAGCATTTCTTTAGGGATAAGAATTGTGATGTGGAGACAATCAGGACATTTAATCTTGTGGGCTCATCACACAACAAATGTAGAGTGGTTGTTCCTTATACTACAAATAACTTGGATGTTAAAAGAATTATCAGTAAGAATTGGGACATTTTACAATCAGATGAAAATTTGAGACAAATAGCAGGAAATGTATCCAGCTTCTCTTTTAAAAACAAATCTCTTAAGAGGTTATTGTGTTATTGAATTGATAGAAAGTTGAGTCAGATGTCTCAAAGGAAGGGGACTTACCCTGCAGAAGATGTAACTTCTGCTCTTACATAAGTGCTAAAAATGCCTTTGTTCATCCTACTACAGCTAAGGAATACAGCTTTCATTTTTATGCAGATTGTATGAGTAAAGGTTTGGTATATTTAGCCTGTTGTGTCAAATGTCCACCTTTTTATGTTGGAAAAACTAACCTAACTCTACGAGAACGGATACGTGAGTGCATATATGCTATCGACAAGGAAGATGAGACCAACGCTATAGCTAGGCATATATTGGATAAAGGTACTATGCATAAATTTAAAAGTATGGTTTTAGAACTTGTGTATAGGAGTCCTTATTTAGGTATTATTTGAATTACATTTAGACTATGAAAACATGTTTTTATTTTAATTGTTTTTTTTATTGTTTCCCATGCTGTTTTTTTTAACTGTGAATTAGATGTCCTGAGAGAGGTGATTTGATTGGATGTTTTAAACTAGTGGATTAGGTATTTATTAAGTGTGTTTTAAGGCTGTGATTGTAATCTGATGAAGTGTGTATCGGGATGTGAAAGTGCTAATTTTCATTAAAGTTTTACATTTTTGAGGTATATGCCTGCTGTGTTTGTGTGCACACTTGTTGCTTTTTGATATTTAAATTTGGTAGGCTGTTCCACACATCAGATTGTTTGTCATAGAACCAGTTAGTACACCTTTCATTCCTATAGAACCTTCTACATAAGTTGTCTGATGAGTCTGTACTAGTTTTTGATAACCCCAAACATTCTTATATGTAGTTGGCTCTATGGCTCTAAATGCCCTATATGTCAGAATATGATTTCCTCTTAGATATCTGTAAGAGACACTGTATAAGTTCAGATGTTTTCGTCTTTCATAATAACTTAATTTTCACATCCGTGGATCCTCATGGTATATTTTTTCTGTACTCTTTCCAGTTTACTCATGATTGTTTTCTTAAAAGGTTTTCATATTGTTATTCCATACTCAAGTTTGGGTCTAATGTAACTAACAATGACTTATTAATTTCTGTTTCCTAGACTTTATAAATCTTTTTATACAATCTATAGTTTTATAACTATCATTAACCAATTGGCTGATAAGATAAGAAAAACTCAAAGCTGGATCTACCCATATAACCAGGTCCTTAAATGAATCTACAGTTTCAGTCACTGTGTGCCATATTAAATATTCACCTTTCAACTTATGTCTCCCAAATCTCATATGCTTAGTTTTTGATTTTATCAGCATGTTATTCTCATGTGCCCAAATGGTCAATTTAGTCAAGTTGTTTTGCAGACATGCCGTATCTGTAACACATGTAATCAGTTTACCCAATTTCGAGTCATCTGCATGTAGACTGTAGAACACCTCAGATGAAAAGTTGTGTCTGAAAGATACAATCTAAACAAATAAGGACCTAGGATAGTGCCCCATGGGACAGCCTGACTGTAACCAAGGATTTTCACCTGTCCAGTTGCTGTATGATACCTGCCATGTCCTATTTGTAAGCCATGCAGCTATCCATCTTATCAAAAGTACATCGATACCTAGCTGTACTAATGTATTGATCATTGTTTTGTGTATGACCCTGTCAAATGCTGAAGTTAAATCTATATAAATTGCATCACAGCACAATTTTTCATTCATAGCTGTTATTGCATTGTTATAGAACAGGATGTTACAGGTGATAATAGATCTGTTTTTCAACATAGGCATGCTGATATGTGGTTTCAACCTATCCAGTTCTGATAGTAACTTATCCAATATTACCTTCTCCATTATTTTTCCACAACATGAAAGTAGACTTAAGGGTCTGTATGACTCTGGATTTGTCCTACTCCCGTTTCCCTTAAAGACAGGTTTAATAAGCGCACATCTCCAATCTTGAGGAATCTCCCCATATTTATATGATCTAGTAGGCCCTAGGGCCTATATAAGCCTATCCAAAAAATGTACCCTGGCTTTCGCCACCCAAGAAAATTATTTTTCTGTGCCCCTGTCGAGCAGAGCCACAGAAGTGATCCCTGAGGTGAATTTCCCATTTCCCATCCAATCATCAAGATTGTTCTTGAAGAGTGCTAATGTGGAGCTCTGTTTGACATAGATAGGTAGTCTGTTCCAGAGTATGGGAAGTCTCTGGGACAGGAATCTATCCCTCCAGCATGTTCTGTTTATTGTGGTGACAAGGTTTAGGTCCCTAGAGCGTGTAGCTTGGAGGGATTGGGATTTCTTTAAGTGGAGCATGTCCAACAGCTCTGGGTTTGACATAGCTTTGTATGTTAGGCAGAGATCACCCCTGAGTAGGTGATATGCGATGGAGTAAAACTGTAGTTTTTTGAGTCGGTCTGCATAGGGCATCTGTTTGAGGCCAGTAATCCTCTTTGTGAGGTATTTCTGTGGTCTTTCCAGTTGTTGTAGATGTTTTGTGAGGTACATACCAAAAGGGGCATTGTACTCTATAATGGGTCTAATGAGTGATGAGTAGAGGGGAACGATGACCTCTTTTTTTCTGGATGAGAATCCTTTTGTGATGAGATGAGCCACATAGAAGGATTTCCTGACAACTGTGGCGATGTGATTATCAAAGGAGAGACTACTGTCCACCTGTGTCCCAAGGTCTCTTATCACATTTTCGGCATTAAGTAGACTACCAGCTATGTTGTAGTTCATGGGTACAGAGTTTTTACCAAAGGGGATGACAATACACTTTTTGGCATTGAGCTTCAGGCCATGGCTTTGACACCAGGTATCTGTTTCAGTAAGGCCGTTTTGTAGTTTGTCCACATCGTTAGGAGTTTCGATTATGGCTCCTAGTTTGCAGTCATCTGCAAACTTTATTAGCCAAAGACCTTCTGTGTTATCCTGCAGTTCAGAGAAGTGGATACCAAAATGGAGAGGTCCCAGGACTGAACCCTGTAGTTCTCCACTTGTCACTGGTCTGAAGTCGGTTTTGGAATCCGCTACTTTCACAGTGTGGGTTCTGTCCATGAGCCAGTTGGCAACCCATCTTGTGACATAGGGATTTATACCTAGTTTAGTGAGCTTAGCTATAATTCCAGAGTGGGTGATGGTGTCGAAAGCCTTGGCGGGATCTAGATAAGCTGTGTGAACCATTTTACCCTCATCTATGGCTTTGGTGACTGCTTCAAAGAAGTCAGTCAGGTTTAGTAGACATGATCTGCCTTTTACAAATCCAAACTGGGTAGGGTCCAGAGTTTGGAGATTACCAATGTCTTTGTTTATGAGTTCCACAATGATACGTTCCATGGCCTTGCAGACCAGGCTCGTCAAGCTAATGGGGCAGTAGTTCCCGGGGTCTGTCGTGGCTCCCCCTTTGTGGAGTGGGATAACCGTCACGGTGCACCATTCAGTGGGTACAAAGCCTGAGGTGAGGCTATGATTGAACATGGTAATTAGGTGTAGGGTGCCAGTTCATTCTGTAGTTCGTGTAGAACGCAGCCTGGGATATTGTCAGGTTCCCATGGATGCTGTGTTCTTGGCTTTGGAGAGTGTTTTTTTTTACCTATGCAGCTGTGATTATAGGAACTTTGCATTCTTCCGGTATAGAGATGGACCCTCTAGGAGGTGAGAGGGGGGTAAAGTTAGCACTGAACCTATCTGCTAGGATGTTAGATATAATGGTACTGTAACTTCTTGCTGAAGTGTTCTCAGGTCATTATTACTAATTCTGTCTCCCCCCTGTGCTTTGTTTAGATCCAGTTTGCACAGTTCTTTTTCAATATAGTCTAATTTAATTCCAGTATCTGAGGTTATACCTAGATGTGTCACTAGGATGACTTATCACCCACTTTGTGGAGTCAAACTGTTTTTCATGAGATTTTGTAAATATATATATAATCTGTTATGTCTGAGAATAAATTTTAGAATCTACACGCAGTTAATCAATTTGTATGTCTTTACTCCTTCCACATCTTATGTATCTATAAAAAGGTTTCCTGTTTTGCTCAATGTCTTTATATAAATTTTCTTCAAAATTTTCTTGATCTTGTCTCACACAATGCTTAATTTGTTTGTCTAGCTTGTTTATTTCAGTTTTCAAAGTTGTAATTTGACCTCTCTTCCATTTCTTTTATTTTTTTTGTCTCTCACCTTAATCAGGTATCTTGTTCTTATGGAAATATATCCCCTTGACATTATATGCCTAGAACCTAATGTTAAACATTATTTTTTACTTTTTGCACTCAAAACAATTTATCTTTCAAAACTTTCGTCATTCCAGCTGCAGCTTTTTCCAATGAAGACATCACTCCACTTAGTTTTAAACAGTGACTGATGTTCATCATGTTTCACTGTTGCAGTCATTACAATTGGGTTATCCTGCTGGCAGGCTACCCGCAGTCGGCCCGAGTTCCAAAGTCTAGGTCCGGCGACAGTTGCTGTCACCTCCTCCCTGACGTCAGTGCACCAGGGGTGTAAAAGATGCAGCCGACGCTATTTTCTTCAGTCTTTCTTGCTGCGCAGTGCCCGAAGCAAAAGCAGTTCGCAAGTGCCAGTCGGCCGACTCCTGAGATTTTCAAATTCGAATTTCAGATCTGAAGTCTTCATTAAAGCTAAGTACCCCGTTGGGGAAACTTTTTTCTTGCTCCAGACCGATGTCAGAAAAAGTTAATAATTGTATTACTTGTGGGAAGCAAGTACTTCATAAGGATTTTCATTCTTACTGTATTCCTTGCCTAGGCCCTGACCGCGGCGTTGCTAGTTGTCGGTTTTGTGCTAGATTTAACCAACGCACTATTAAGCGTCGGTAGGATTTTGCATTTCATTACTTTGGCAGAAGATTCAATTATATAATGCTGTTGGAACAGCCGACTACCGGAGTTTATAAAAAGCACAAAGAAAAAGAAAAGGACAGGCATCCGAGGTCCAAACCCGACGACGAGGCTTCCGTTAGGCCTGTTGCCGGTTAGCCAGTCCTCAGTGAGGCGCTTTCGCAGCCCATGACGCACGCTACCTCAGAGCCACAGGCCACTTCCAACTCCCACATGGAGCCGACTAAGCCGCTGGAAACTCAAGGTATTGGACACTCTGAAACTATTCCCTCAGATGGGTCCGGAGCCGCTGAGCAGGCATCGGCTTCTGAGGGTGTTTTCAGGACTACACAGTTATATGTAAAACCAACTTCAGCTTCAAAGGCAAAGACTAAAGCAGCTCTAAAGACAAAGAAACAAGTACAGCATTCTCCTGGACAGGCCTCCATGCCTAAAAAACAGATGCTTAAAATGGCCGAAGACGTAATTACTTTGATCAGGGGTTCCCATCCCCTTCCTGATAAGAGGCCTAGGCAAGAGATAGAATATGAATCTTCAGATCAGGTTTCCATTTCCTCTGATTCCTCTTCTGAACAGGAATATTCCCTTCCTCCCTATGAGGATTCTGATGCTGAAGACTCTATCCCTTCAGCCTCTCCTCCTGAGGATTATTCTTTTGGGGAGACCCTGCATACTATGAGGGAGCATTTCCACTGGGAGAGCCAAGATTACTCAGAATCCAAGAAAAGGCTCTGAGACTTCCTTTTATTACCTCAGCACAGGTCCCTTGCTATTCCTCCTGTTATAGACATTGTAGATTATGTATTTTCAGAGTCCGGTCTGTCTCCTGACTCTTTACCACCAGCTGCTGTTAAGCCAGACAGATACTACAGGGTTCCTGATTCACATAAATTTCTTTACAAAAACCCTGCTGCTGACCCAGAAACTATTTCTCAGGGTCCCTAGGGGGTCATGGCTTTCACTGCAAAAAACCCTATCCCCTCTGATAGGGATTCAGGTGCCCTGGACAGATGGGGGAAAAAGATTTATACTTCTGCTACCTTGGCTGTAAGAGCTTTAAATTGTCAGTTTCATATCCTTAAATATCAGCAATATCTTATGTCACTGCTTAAACAGAAAATGTTGACAAATTCAGAATGTGCAGAAAACAAAGAAATGCAGGATTTATTGCATGCAGCTGAACAAATGGGAAAGCATACTTTGCAATGTGGTTTTGAGGCCTCCTGCAGGGCCGCAGTTACAGGTTCTGTCATTAGGAGGCATGCTTGGTTAAAAGAACAGAATCTGCCCGATCATGTTAAAGCAAAACTATTAGATGCTCCATTACAACATGATACATTGTTTGGTGTTAAAGCAGAAGAGGTGTTGAAGAAAATGGAGGACAAAGCTAAATCTATGCAAACAGTGAAGGATTACTTACAGGTACAGCCTCCCAGATTTAGCAGGAACTGGCCTACAAAGAATTGGTCCTTTCCAGTGTCAGACAGGCCACAAACAGGCAGATACAGACGCCCCAGAGGCAGATCACAGCCCCAAGGCTCATACAGGCCTAAACATTGGGGTGCTTCTACCTTCAAAAGTGGAGAGGAAAAATCACAGCCATACTGGAAACAGTCTCAATGACTTCCCTCTGCCAGCACCAAGCACTTATCTTCTGGCAGCTCCTTTGGGGGGAAAACTAGCACTTTTTTCACAAAATTGGCACATGATCACTCAGGACAAATAGGTCTTAAATATCGTATCTCAAGGCTACAGGTTCCACTTTCACACCCTGCCAAGGCCAAACGGTATACCAGTCCTGCCACGCAATCAATGGGCAGAGGCACAAAAACAAGTTTCATCCCTCATGGACATGAGAGCCATTCAGCAAGTACCACAGCAAGAGCAGGGACAAGGATTTTACTCAAGGCTATTCTTGATACCCAGAAAGGACAAAGCCTGGAACCAATGCTGGACCTGTCTATCCTAAACACATTCCTGGATATTCCAAGATTCAAAATGTTAACTCTGCAGCAGCTTCTGCCCATGCTGGGCAAGAAGGCTTGGCGTGTGACTTTAGACCTACAAGAGGCATACCTGCATGTCCCAGTCAGACAATCATGCAGAAGATACCTCAGATTTATAGCTGGCTCAATGCACTACCAATTCTCTGCACTGCCCTTTGGCTTATCTACTGCGTCCAGGGTCTTCACAAAATGCCTGGCACCAGTAATTGCATTTTGCAGACAAAGAGGAATACAAGTATATCCTTACTTGGACGACTGCCTTATTCAAGCAGAGCACAAGGACATTCTACTACAGCATCTGGCGTTTGTAAAAAGATTACTAACAGGTCTAGGGTACACAGTAAACGAAAAGAAATCAAAACTCGTACCCTCTCAAGAGATAATTTTCCTGGGTGCAAGCTTAAATACAACTGCCCAGATGGCTTATCTCACGCCAGACAACCACAGACAACTGACTACTTATTTCAAAATGTTGGAAAGAAAGACCCAGTTATTTGCAAGAAACATTCTGCAGGCTTTGGGCTTCATGGCATCCTGCATACTACTAATTCTATATGCAGGACTGCATATGAGGAAACTTCAGTGGTAAAGTGTTTGGACTCAACATTGCCACATCCTGGAAACAAAAATTACCCTCATTCCCTGCCTGCAACAGGAGTTTCGATGGTGGGCAAAAGCCTGTCACCTCAACATGGGACAGCCATTCACCTTACCCACAGCCAGGAAGACATTGACAACAGAGGCATCAGATTATGCCTGGGGGGCCCATATGGAAGGAAGATGTATTCAGGGCACATAGTCCGCAAGTCAAATGCATCTACATATCAATCAAAAAGAGGTGCTAGCTATTCAGAATGCCCTGACAGCCTTCAAGGATCTACTTCATCCAGGACAACTACTGATAAAGACGGACAATACTACAGTCATGTGGTACATAAACAAGCAGGGGGGGGCACGCATTCCTACCCCCTCTGCAGACTAGCCATGAACTTGTGGGACACAGCACTATCTTACCAAGTACATCTGCAAGCACAATTCCTGCCAGGAAGGATAAATACTCTGGCAGACGAACTAAGCAGAAACCTAATGGATCCCCAGGAGTGGAAATTGGATCCACAAGTCTTCAGCATGATAACAAGGAACTGGGGATGCCCGGACATAGACTATTTGCCTCCCCTCACAACTGCCAACTACAGAGATTCTGCACAAGGACTCATCACAAGCAAGCATGGAAAGTGGATGCTCTATCTTTCAGCTGGAAAAACCTAACAGTATATGCCTTTCTTCCTCTGCCTCTCCTCCTCAAGGTACCCCTCAAGGTCAGACAAGAGAAGCCAAAAATGATACTAATTGCCCCAGACTGGCTCTGCCAGCACTGGTACCCAATCCTAAAGAGCTTGTCTCAATGCCCAGCTTGGACATTACCTCAAATTCCTCACTTATTGACCCAAGAAGACAGTATGATATTGCACAGCCAACTCAGGACCTTAAACCTGGCAGCATGGCGAATTATGTAGCCATTCAAGACACACCACTCTCTAAAGCAGTGATGGATGTTGTTTTGGAGGCCAGGAGGCCCTAGCACCAGAAAATCTTATGCAGAAAAATGGAAGAGATTCTGTTCTTGGAACCAGGCACAAGGTATTGACACGACTGTTCCAAATATTCCTTAGATTTTGCAATACTTAACCGAGATGCTGGATAAAGGCCTTTCCTTTTCATCAATTAAAATTCATGCCTCTGCCATTTCAGCTCATTACAATACAGAACCACCTATTTTTTCTTATCCATTACTAAGGCAGTACCTCAGAGGGGCCAAAAACATAAGACCTCCAAGGAGAGCACCAATACCTGCATGGGACTTCAACTATGTCTTGGAAAAACTCACACTGCCTCCGTTTGAGCCAGTCTCTGCAGCTGATATAAAATTCTTATCCTGGAAAACAGCTCTCCTCCTAGCAATTACCTCCGCTAGACGAGTCTCAAAGTTACAGGCACTCATGGCTGTGGAACCTTTTATCATTTTCCATCCTGACAGGGTTTCTCTAAGGACAAAACCCTACATTTATGCCTAAGGTAGTGTCCAGTGTGGCCCTTAACCAAACAATTCATTTGCCTACCTTTTACCCAAACCCACAGAATAAGGGGAGAGACTTCTGCATTCTTTGGACATTCACAGGCAGCTACGCTTCTACTTGGACAGAACCAAAGCTTTCAGAAAGACTGAACAACTTCTAGTGGTATATGCTGCAGGATCACAAGGAAAGCCTATCTCGAAACAGACTATTTCAAAGTGGATAGGCCAATGCATTTGTTTCTGCTATTCACAGCATAGCAAATCAGTGCCTAAGGGCATTAGGCCACATTTAACCAGAGCAGCAGCCACTTCAGCAGCCTTCCTCAGAGGATTACCAACCAAAGACATCTTAGAGGCTGCAACTTGGAGTTCAGTGCATACTTTTACAGAGCACTATCACTTACCTCTCTACTCTAAATCCAGGGCAGGCTTTGTCACTGCAGTTCTGCAGGTCCTGATAGCGTCTCCTAATCCTATTTAGCACCAGCCTCCCAACCTTAGCTTTGGGATTCAACCCAATTGTAATGACTGCAACAGTGAAAAACGATGAACATAGTACAGTTGTGTACCTACCATAAATGTAGATGTTCGAGTGTATTCACTGTTGCAGTCCAGGTTACCCTCCCACCATCCCCCTTTTCCTTGCTGGGACTTATCTGTACTTTTCTATTCTATACTACCTATGTGGTGTGTTTGCTTGTAGATGAAGGAAAAGTTGATTTTTGTGTATGCATGCTTATTGGCATAATTTAGCCTACCATTTTAGGGGCACCTGACATCTGGGGCAAGAAAAACTGAAGAAAATGGCGTCGGCTGTATCTTTTATACCCCTGTCGCACTGACATCAGGGAGGAGGCGACAGCAACCGACGCCGGACCTAGACTTTGGAACTCAGGCCGACTGTGGGTAGCCTGCCAGCAGGATAACCCAATTGTAATGACTGCAACAGTGAATACACTCAAACATCTACATTTATGGTAGGTACACAACTGTACTTTTTGCTTCCATATAATTTGTAATGAATCTTCTGTGCATTGGTTTTGATTTCAGTTAGGCAGAATTATCTAGCAACAAATTAACTTTTATAACCCCATGATCACTGCACATCAACAGTGGTAAAACTTGACTTGATGTAACTACAATTTCTTAGGAACACAGACAGTGTCTAGTATGTTCCGTTCCCTGTTTTTTTTTTTTTTTTTTTTTGTACAATCTGAAGCATTTGTTGCTCCTGAACATATTTTGTGAAAAATTTCCTTACTAATGTTGTTGAACCAATATTATTCCAGTCTGTTTCTCGTAAATTTAAGTCCCCAGCTAATATTCTTCCCTCCTGTGTTTCATGGAAGAAATGTATGAGTTCCTCTAGGTCATCAGCACTTGACTTTGGTGGTCTATACACTCCAACAGCTGTTAATATGTTTCAAGGTTGTCTTTATTGTCACAATTACATAGTCTACAGTATTGGTGTTAGTAGTTAACATGTAATAATCACAGGTCTCATAACTATCTTTAATCCCTATCATTACACCTCCACCTGATTTTTTTGTTAGAATGTGTGCTACAGTAAACATTTATACCCTGGCGGAACTGGTTTCCAGTCATTGCTCTGTAACCATGTTTCACAAGCAGCAACAACATCAACCTGGTGTAAACATAGCAAATTTTCCAGTAAAAATTTTAATTATTAATGCTCCTAGCATTAACAACCATCAGAGACGCATCTGCTGTCTGTGGACTGTTAAATTTTCGACTTGGCAAAAATCCTGCCTAGTGTTTGTCAAATTTTGCAAAATATCTTCTGCAAAAATTCTCTTCCCTGATCGTGACAAATGCATGCCATCTTGTCTGAACACGTGTGCCCAAAACTATGCTTGGATGCTTCACACATTTCCATTTTTTTAAACAGGGACATTTTGTTCCATGTAGGTATTTACCCAGAAAATCTTTTCATACACAGTGACCTGACTATGCTTTATGTATGTGATTTGTGAAAAATGTGTCCTAACACCAGTATAAGCTATACTGTCTATAAGAGGGCTGTAAGTTCCCTACTTACAGTCAGAGAGTCCTTGTGGATGAGATCATTTATATCGGCATGAATAAAGACAGATCCATACTTCATTACATTAAGGCATTCCAAGGCTCATGTCAAACATAACACTATTTGATGTTCATTGTCTTCTCAGCAAATGTAAGTATCAGTTCCTCTAATAACTGAATCTCCAATTACAAGAATATATTTTCCGACCAGATCTGAAGAATCTTCAACTTCTAGTACAGTAATACAGTAATATCTGCTCTATCAGTTGTTACAAAGGAGTGATCTTCATCACCATTAGTCTTATTAATTTGACTGTTTTCATTTTGTAGTAAATTTGCAAGCATACAGTTCTCATCTGGCTGGTTTTGTATGTCCACAGTTTGAACAGTGAAGTCACCATCTGTCTTTCTCTTCTTTTTTCTTACAGTAATGGTCTTCATTCCTTCCACGTTCAGTTTTGATTTCGATCGTTTCACGTGGCCCTTGCTTCTTTTTTCTAACTTCTCTTTTGGAAAATTATGCCTTTTTCTGTAGACTGAAGGTTTTCTAATAGAAAAGTGTTGTCATTTCCTGTAATCTGTGCATTACATAACAAAGCAATGTCCTTTTTAGTACATATTCTGTTTAGTTTACAGACATTTATCAGTTTCTTTTTCTTCTTCATTTGTTGTGAACTTCTTCCTTTCTTTTTTTTTCCTTCGAAACGCTCTGAATCCTCAGATTGAATACTTGCATCCAGAATTTCAAAGCTGTCAAGGGCATCGTCTTGTTTCGTAGAGGTTGAATGATCTTTACAGACAATAGACGCATCATTTTCTAAATGTATTCTATTTGCTCTTTGCCTAAAATTATTTATCTCACCCGTCCGGTCATTAATATAGGTAACAGCAGTTCTCCAAGCCATGCCAATTGCACAAGTGCAGTCAGCATCTGTAAGTCTAAATTTACTTCTAATAATGGTAAGCAAATCATCCAACATTTGACATGAGGAACACAGATCAACAATGTTATCAGGTGTTACCTTTAAATATGCGTAACATTTATTACAGTGTACAAGGTATTTGTGCTTCAGCAAATCACTAATGGCATACTCATTTAAGGAATCCAATCGAATAAAAAATTATAAAAGAAAGAATAATCAAAATCAGTAGCCACAGAATTCAGAGAACTTAAATCAACTTATATGAGAAAAATCACACAAGCAATATACAACTAAATACTAAACTAAGTACAGTAAAATTGATGTTCTGACTGTACAGTTTCTAAAACTCAGACAAAAGCTGTAATTCCTTTACATCACACGCAAATGTCCGCAGTAGCTTCTGCTCACTATCACTTGCAGTCACACTTCTTTTTAATAGTAAAGATCAATAAATCACAAACCAGGATATGATTCTTTAGATAAGCTCTGGATTTTCTTGTCTGCAGGGTGTAAGTTTATAGCTGACTAGGCCCCTTGTGATAGCTAGAGCTTACCTGTCTGCTAACAACCAACAGTGAAAATTAAAAGTAAAACGAAATATAAATCAAAGTAAATTTTGTCTGCAAGCAATCCTTTCCTTTCTACAAAGTGAAAAACAGTGGTAAAAATAAAATATAAATTCAAATAAAACTTCTCTTACCAGTTAGCTCCACAGCAAATCACAAATCAAGATAGGATTGTTTAGATAAGCTCTAGATTCAAGCCAATCAGACTGCAAAACTACCACTCTTCAGGCTAAATTCTCTTCATATGCATACTTCTAAAATTCTTCTGTCTCAGAGACCTCATGGTTCCTCAGTTCTGCATCTCCTCTCACGTATTACCCTATCTACTTCATATGGCAAGATTCCATACTTCTAAAATTCTTCTGTCTCAGAGACCTCATGGTTCCTCAGTTCTGCATCTCCTCTCACGTATTACCCTATCTACTTCATATGGCAAGATTCCATATGTGCAATCCTCCAATGGACTCTTTTGGTGCTATCTCACTCATACAATGGGTTTTCCCTTTTCTCTAAGGACCATCTATTGCCACCACATTTGGTGGTGACTTGAAGCTTTTCTGGTCTTAGCAAATTGACATTTTGTTCTCCCAGGCCACTGTGACCACTAATGCTTCCCTTCTAGGGTGGGGTGATGGGCACTTTGATGGGAAGGCAGTCCTGGGTACCTGGTCTCAGTCTTCATATCAACATCTTAGAGAAGAGGGCAATCCTGCTAGTGTTGCAAGCTTTTCAAGACCTTCTTCCCAAGGGTGTGATTGCCATTTAAACTCCCAGCACATCAGTGATGTAGTATTTAAGCAAACAAAGAGGAACCAAATCCTATCCATTGTGTGGAGAGGCTGTGAAGGTTTGACAGTGGGAGATGTCCTCTCTATGGTTTTTGATTGCAACACACACCTTCCAGGAAAGTCCAACATTCTGGTAGGCAGTCTGAGCAGAGACTCTCACCTCAAGAGTGGTGGATTTTTCAGCCAATGCAATCTGTTTGCTTTCTCATCCAGCACCAAATGCAGCAGTTTTTTCACCGTGATTCCACTGGAGGGACAGTCACCAAGGGACACTGTTTTGCATGTATAACCCCTGGTCTCCTGTACTCCTCTCCGCCCATGTCATTGGTAGTCAAGTTTCTTCAGAACGTAGCTTGTTGCAGAGTGACCGTGTTCCTCATTGCCCTGTTTTGGCCAAGACATATACGGTTCCCCTTTCTTTGGCTTCACCTAATTCACCCATCCTAGGTACTGGATCCCATTCTGAATCTGATTTTTCATCTTTCGGGCCTACCTCACCCAAATCTTCAGTCCTCTCAAACTCCTCTAAAAGTGTAGCTCTTGTAGTTCTAATGAGAGACAGGGGTCCCAAGCTTTCTGAAAGGGTTATTCATAGTCTTCCTTCCTCCCTCCCAGAAACCTTCTATTAGGAAGGTGTACGTAAGCAAATGGAAGAGGTTCTCCATATGGGCCTCTCCCAAGGGTCTGGATCTTTTTATCATACTTCTGGATACTGGTCTTGATTTTCTAGCTGACCTTGCTCACTCCAGCCTTTGTTATTCTACTGTTAAGGTTCAATTGGCCTCCATCTCCAGCTTTCACATTGGCAGGGATAATACCCCACTGGTGTCCCTGAAGCTTTGTAAGGCCTTCTTGAGAGGTACCTTCTTGGTACGACCTCCCATTCGTGATCCGGTCCCTCCTTGGGATTTCACCCTGTTCTTGCATAGCCACAGTTTCTCTAAAGCTTTTGTCTTGGAAAGCCCTTTTTCTGGTGGCTGTTACATCAGCAAGGAGAGTATCTGAGCTTCAAGCACTGTCTTCTGTTCCCCCACATCCAGTTTTCCACAAAGATAGAATCACCTTAAAAAAGTACTTTTCTACCTAAGGTAACATCTGAATTTAATCTGAATCAGCCTATATATTTACCTGTTTTCTTTCCATATCTTAGTAACACAGGAGAGTGTTTGTTCCATTGCTTGGGTGTTCACTGCCAACTGAGATTCTGTTTGGATGGAACCAAAAATTTCAGAAAATCTAAATAGCTTTTTGTTTCCTTTTCCAATACATGACTTGGCAAGCCTTTTTCTAAAGTGACTGTTACCACTTAGCCCTCAGATTGTATATCTCCTTTGCATATTCCCTGAAAGGGGTTTCTTTGCCTATAAATCCTGGGGCTAATTACATAGGAGTGGTAGATACTGCAGTTGCCTTTTCACTCAGGCGTCTGTTGATGACATTTGTGCGGCAGCTACCTGATCTGATTCTCATACCTTTTTGTTCCCATTACAAATTGGGCATTCAGTCTAGGTGTAGCTCTTCCTTTCGTTCCACCATTTTGTGGAATGTTCTCTCTCTCCCCTAGAATTACCTTGGAGTTGTTACTGGCTGGGGATTTTGTCCCACAGGTTAAGATAGACGGAAAAGACGACATTGAATATTACAGTTATGTGCTTACTGTAATGATAGATACATGTTGTTTTCTTCCATCCTTCTCAGCCTTCCCTGCCTTTGTGACCCCTCCATATTGTCACTGTTTGTGTCTCATGGCTGACTGTGTTTACTAGCCCTGAAGCTCTATGTGAGAGGGCATTCTTGATGCTTTTTGCCTGGTGCTGGAGATAAAATTGTTTTCATTCTGACCATTATACTAGGGGCAAGGATAGGGCAAACTCGATCTGAGGAGTGTCAGAGCAGGGAGTTATGGTAAAGGAGGTGGAGCTGCAGCACTGAAGATGCTAGCATTTGACCCAAGTCAAGTCCAATAACCCACAGGTTGAGAAAGATAGAAGAATATAACACAGATCTATTATCATGGTAAGTACATAACATTTGTTTATTTTTAGTTAGTTTGCACTAGAGTGAAACAGCAAACTGTTCTTCTGAGGGCTTATTTGTGCCTTTAAAGAGCTTCTTCTTCTAGGAAAGGGGAAGGTGCTTAAAGCGATGTTATAGTAAATGCTTAAATTAACTGTTTAGGAGTTTTCTAAGTGTTGCTGCTGATAGCTTTAAAGTGGTGTTTCTTACTTGCTGTGCAGCACAGTGCATCTTATTGGAATACCAAGCTCAGCCATGCCGGGAGGAATGTAGTTTTGTTCACCTTCTTCCCTTCTTTGTGTAGCCTGCTGCTTTATCATTGCTATGATGTTCTTCATCTCACATTGCTGCAGTCCTTACATATGGGTAGTCCGCTGTCCTCGGTCGGCCCGAATACCAAAGTATTAGGCTGACGTCGGTCAAGGCGCTTAAAACTGACATCAGGACGTCAGGGTACAAAAGCGCATGACCGACGTCATATCCTCAGTCTTTTTTGCCGCATGGTCCGATGCAGAAGCAGCGTTGCAAGTGCCGTTCGGCGTTCTGAAATTTTTCGAGTTCGGAGTTTCAGACCGAATCCAAGTTGGCTAAGTACCCCGTTGGGGATTATTTTGTTTTTTTCTTGCCTCAGTGTAGTACCGGATGTCAGAAAAAGTGAATAATTGTATTTCTTGTGGGAAACAGATACCGCATAGGGATTATCATTCTTTGTGCATTCCTTGTTTGGGGCCTGAGCACGACGTAGTCGGGTGTCGCTTTGTGCTAGGTTCAATAAGCGCACTATTAAGCGAAGGTTAGATTGTGCTAGGCTGGTCTTGAAGCGGTGCAATTATAATATGCCGCCGGATTCTCCGGCCGCTTCCACGAAGAAGCGCAAAGACAAAACAGTTAAACCCAGGCAAGATGAGTCGTCCGTCCGGACGCCGGTTCTTTAGAGGCTTCAGTGGAACCGTGGGTCCGACGGAGACTTCTTTAGAGTCTCAGGGGGAGACTTTAATTTTGCAGGATGTGGCCTCTCTTGAGGCAGGGCAGGCTGAAGGGGCTTCTCAGGTTACTGTACTCCCTCCCTTCCCAGGGTGGTTAGGCCCTCTCCTTCTGTTTCCAAGGCTTCTCCCAGGGGCAGGCCAGGTTTAGCATCTGTTGGTGTCACTCCTAGTTCAGCAGGGTCTGTGCCTAAGAAGCACATGCTTAAAATGGCAGAAGATTTGATTACTCTGATTAGAGGTTCTTTGCCCCCTCCTGATAAGAGGCCTAGGGTGGAGCCAGAGTTGGGAAGTTTTGAACAGGCTTCAGATGTTTCAGAGTCTTCAGCTGAAGACTTGCAGGAGTACTCTCCTTATTCTGATTCTGATGCAGAAGATTCCACTCCTTCTGCTTCTCCTCCAGAGGATTTTTCTTTTCGAGACACTTCACTCTATGAGGGAGCATTTTAAGTGGGAAGGTCAAGACTTCTCTGATTCTCGGAAAAGGCTTAGGGAATTTTTGCTTTTACCTCAACATAGGCCTTTAGCTATTCCACCTGTTCTGGATGTTGTGCAGGATGTGTTTTCAGAGGCTTCGCTTAATCCTGATTCTCTGCCTCCTGCACCTGTTAAACCAGATAGGTATTACAGGGTGCCTGAGGCTCATAAATATCTTTATAAGAGTCCTAGGGCGGACCCAGAAACTATTAGTCAGGGACCCAAGGGGGTTAAGGCCTCTGTTGTAAAAAATCCGGTTCCTCTAGATAAAGAGGCCAGAGCTTTGGATAGATGGGGAAAGAAGGTCTATACTACTTCTACCTTAGCAATGAGGGCTTTGAATTGCCAGTTTCATATGTTGAAATATCAAAACTATCTTCTTTCTCAATTGAAATCTAAGGTGGATGCTCTGGCAGAAGGCATTGAGTGTAAAGAATTACAAGATTTAGTGCATGTCTCTGAACAGGTTGGTAAGCATTCTTTACAATGTGGTTTTGATGCTGTGCAGGCCTCGTCTAGGGTGGCTGCCACTGGTTCAGTTCTTCGCAGGCACGCCTGGCTGAAGGATCAGAATTTTTCTGAACATGTTAAAACAAGGATTTTGGATGCTCCTTTGCAGTCTGAAGTGTTGTTTGGTCCACCTGTGGAATCAGTCTTGAAGAAAATGGAGGACAAGGCTAAGTCTATGCAGACTGTTAAGGATTTTTTGCAAGTTCAGCCTCCAAAGTTTAGTAGGAATTGGCCTGCTAAGGGGTGGACGTATCCTTCTTATGATTCTCAGTCTAGGGGTAGATCTAGACGTGGTAGGGGCAGAGCACAGAGTTCCTTCAGACCTAGAACTGGGAGTTCACCTGCACAATCTTCGAGTGAGGGTAGGGGCCAGTCCTTTCGTAAACAGGCCCAATGACCTACTTTTTCAGCTGCCAGATCCCTCTTGCCTGGCAGCACCTTTGGGAGGAAGGTTGGCACTTTTCAAGGAAAATTGGATTTTAATTACCCAAGACAAATGGGTACTGGATATCATACACCGAGGTTACAAGTTTTATTTCCATACCTTGCCTCCTTTCAAAGGCATGCCAGACGTTCCTCCTCAGCAAAGACTAGAGGCTCACAACCAAATTTCTCTTCTACTTCAAATGGGAGCTATACAACCGGTCCCTCTGCCAGAAGTGGGCCTAGGATTTTATTCTCGCCTGTTTCTAGTACCAAAGAAAGGGGACACATGGAGACCCATTTTGGACTTATCTATCCTCAACACATATCTGGACATTCCCAAGTTCAAAATGTTGACGTTACAGCAGCTTTTACCTCTGCTGGGCAAAGATCACTGGATGGTGACTCTGGATCTCAAGGAGGCTTATCTTCATGTTCCTATCAGGCCCAGTTGCAGGAAGTATCTGCGTTTTCGGGCTGGGACTTTTCATTATCAGTTCTCTGCATTGCCCTTTGGCTTATCTACTGCGCACAGAGTGTTCACGAAGGTTCTGGCTCCAGTGGTAGCTTTCTTCAGGCTAAGAGGAATACAAATCTATCCTTATTTGGACGATTGCCTGATTCTGGCTCAAGGAAAGGACGAACTTCTTCATCATTTACAGTATGCGATGGCAGTGTTAAGATGCCTAGGGTATTCTGTGAACGAAATAAAGTCCAGTCTAGTACCCTCTCAGGACATGTGCTTTCTGGGTGTGAGACTGAATACAGCATCCCAGATGGCCTTTTTGACCCCGGACAAACAAAAGAATCTTTCTCTTTATTTCCATCAATTGTCTCGTCAGTCCAGGCTGACTGCAAGGACAGTCCTTCAAGCCTTTGGGTTCATGGCATCTTGTATTCTGGTACTTCCCAATGCCAAACTGCATATGAGGAAGCTACAATGGTATCTCAAAAATGTATGGACAACACTGCCAAGATATGGACACTGTCATTCAGATAATACCTTGCATTCAAAAGGAATTTTTGTGGTGGGCTCAGGAATGTCACCTAAACAAGGGACTCTCTGTGACCCGACCAGAGGCGAGTCAGATTCTAACGACAGATGCCTCAGACAAAGCTTGGGGAGCTCATCTAAATGGAAAATGGGTACAAGACACGTGGCCTGCCAGACTTCAACATTTACATATCAACTTGAAGGAGATGTTAGCAGTCCAATTTGCATTGATAGCTTTCAAGGAGTTACTTCTTCCAGGGCAGGTGTTGATTCAAACAGACAACACAACTGTCATGTGGTACATCAACAAGCAAGGGGGGACACATTCATATCCTCTATGCAGACAGGCAATGATTTTGTGGGAGACTGCTCTCAGTTTGCAGCTAAATCTTCAGGCAAGGTTTCTGCCAGGAGCACAGAACTCCTTAGCAGATGTGTTGAGCAGACAAATTATGGATCCCCACGAGTGGAAATTGGATCCTCATGTATTTCAAAAATTGACAGTGTTATGGGGAACTCCAGACATAGATCTGTTCGCTTCTCCACTAAATTACCAGCTGCCAAAGTTTTGCACGAAAAGGTTTCATCCCACAGCTTGGAAAGTGGATGCTCTCTCATTCAATTGGAGCAATCTTCACGTGTATGCCTTTCCACCACTGCCTCTCCTCCCCTCAAAGGTACTCCTGAAGGTCAGACAGGACAAGCCAACCATGATTTTAATAGCTCCGGATTGGCCTCGACAGCACTGGTACCCATTACTGAGAAGTCTGGTACGGGAGCCTCCATGGCCTTTGCCTTCGATTCCACACCTGCTGTCTCAGGAGAACAGTCATTTACTCAATGTCAAACTTCACTCTCTACATCTAACAGCCTGGCATATTCTGTTTTAAACCCTGGAGGGTCTCAGCTTCCACAACAAGTTTTGAATGTTATTTTGGAGGCCAGAAGGCCTAGTACAAGGAAAGTTTACGCAGATAAATGGAGGAGATTTTTAATTTGGAGTACAGCAAAGGACTTTGATGTTTCTAAACCTAACTTAAGTGTTGCTCTTCAATACCTTACTGAGTTATTGGACAAAGGCTTGTCCTTCTCCTCTATAAAGGTTCATGCTGCAGCAATTTCTGCTCATTATGACTGTGACCCACCATTATTTTCTCATCCTTTGTTTAAGCAATTCCTTAGAGGGGCAAAGAATATAAGACCCCCACGTAGAGCTCCTACTCCTGCTTGGGATCTCAATTTTGTGTTGGAGAAACTCACTCTACAACCTTTTGAGCCTGCAGCGACTGCCGAGTTGAAATATTTATCATGGAAGACTGCTTTTTTGTTGGCCATTACATCTGCGAGAAGGGTTTCTGAATTACAGGCCCCTATGGCGGTTGAGCCTTTCTTAATTTTCCACAAGGATAGGGTGTCTTTGCGTACTAACCCTTCCTTTATGCTTAAAGTGGTTTCTAGTGTGGCTTTAAACCAAACTATTCATTTGCCTACCTTTTATGCAAACCCCCAAAATAAAGGGGAGAAGATTTTGCACACTTTGGATATACACAGACAGTTGCGATATTATTTGAACAGAACTAAAGGGTTCAGGCAGTCTCAGCAGTTGTTTGTTTCATTTGCTTTGTGTTCTCAGGGCAAACCTGTTTCAAAACAAACTATTTCTAAGTGGATTGGTTTTTGTATTGCTTTCTGTTATTCCCATCATGGTAAGGAGATTCCATCTGGGATTAGGTCTCATTCCACTAGGGCTACTGCCACTTCTACAGCTTTTTTAAGGGGGGTGGCTACTAAGGATATTTTGGAGGCAGCTACTTGGAGTTCAGTGCATACTTTCTCTAAGCATTACCACCTTCCACTTTACTCTAAATCTAGGGCTGGATTTGCCACTGCAATTTTACAGGGCATTTTGGCAGCTCCTAATGCTTTATAGTTTTGCCATCCTCCCTTACCTCTGCTTTGGGATTCTACCCATATGTAAGGACTGCAGCAATGTGAGATGAAGAACATAGTACAGTTTTGTACCTACCATAAATGTAGATGTTCAAGATCCACATTGCTGCAGTCCAATTTACCTCCTCCTTCCCTCTGTAGTTAGAGGTGGTTGTGTGGTTTGGGTTGTAAATATTGTAAATATGGTTAGTGCAGGGGTGGTTGGTTGTTTTTGCTGTTTTTGGCTTTGCCCTTTCTTTTTAGGGCCTTCTGACATCTGGGGCAAGAAAAGACTGAGGATATGACGTCGGTCATGCGCTTTTGTACCCTGACGTCCTGATGTCAGTTTTAAGCGCCTTGACCGACGTCAGCCTAATACTTTGGTATTCGGGCCGACCGAGGACAGCGGACTACCCATATGTAAGGACTGCAGCAATGTGGATCTTCGAACATCTACATTTATGGTAGGTACAAAACTGTACTTTTCATCATCCTTTTGATTTGCCTTTTCTTAAATGATTATATTTTCTGTACTGTAGTATTACAGTTGCATACTGTGTGTTGTTGTGTTATCTTTGTAACATCATGGTTTTGCCTGTCTGATTTTGTGCCTAGAAAGGATCAGTCATCACAGTTTAAAAAAAAAAAAGAAATAAACTTAAGAGGAGATGGTATCATTTATGTGAGGAAACTGCAACTGAGAAACTGAAATATAATCAGTTTGCGTTTGAAAATTATTTGGAGTAACAGTGCATGTTGAAACAGTAAAATTATTTTTTTTTCATAGAATGCTCCAAATTTGGAGGAAAAAGGCAAAATGATGATCCGAGAAATAGTACACAACTTCTTGATGGAGCTTTGTTGTTCACTGAAACATGGTATAAATTTCTTTGACCCTAGTTTGGGCACAGTTGGAAGGTAAATGCACTGTATTTGTTTTGTATTGAGTTTGATTTTGCAGTCTTATCAATGAGAACTAATGAATATTGTCTATAGCTTAGAATCCTGGACTAATATTATGATGTTGTACACCCTTGTGTTATAAATGTTCTTGAAACGTTTTGATCTTCTTCCATATGGAAGAGTGAGTAGCTTTCAAGTTGAGGAAAAGAAAAGATAAGGAACTGCCTTCTGCTGGCTCTCTGCTCTGTGGTAATGACAGATAAAGCCCTGACTGCAGCCCATTTGAACTTCAATTGACGTGGATGCCAAAGGAACTAGGTGGGGAAGGTTGAAGTGAGTGTTCAGTGCTTTTTTGACTGTCCTGTGTGGGCAATTTGCTCTATTGCAGGTCTGACAGCTAGCAGAAGCTGGGTATGGAGCCAAGGCAGCATAAACTACTGGGGGTGAGAACGCTCGAAGCAGCATGTTTGTGCACAGTAGCTAGGATTAGGTACATATGGAGAAGCAGGCATGTGTTAATGGGCTAGAATTATGGGAAAACTGCAGGCACAGACTACCATGGGAACAATGGTAGTTAGGATAGTCAGAAAATCCTGATGACTGTTTTGGTGACATCCCCTCCTGGTCAACAGGTTTTGGGAGGGCTTATAATCAACAGGCAGTGGGTTGTTGATGATACAGAAAAGAAACTGCTTCTGCCACAATGCCATCTCAAATCAGTATCATCCACTAGGTTACAAAGATGATGAGCACGTAGTGTATGACCAGAAGGAAAAAAGCTCTGAATAAGTAAGCTGTCAATAATTTGTATCACTCTTTTTTTAAACACCTTTATTGAATTATCAGTTGTGACACAGGTAAACTTAACATTTATATAAATGTTATTAAACCATGTTAACAGGTTCACATTTAAAACCATTATACATCAATATATTGGTCTTTAACATATGCTCAAAGCAACACTACAAATTGTTTTCAGTTTCTGCCTTCTCTTAATCCTGATTCGTCATCCAAAACATTTTGTCTGCTTGTTTTACCACAGTTTCCATTTTAGATATGTAATTTACTCCTACATTTCTAAAGATCTTACTTCCTGTTCTTATAGGTTCATAGGTTCATACTAGGCTATCTGCCCTAGGGCATTTATAAGCCTAGCCAGAGTGTGTTTGGCTTTCGCCACCCATTTTAAATTAATTTTGCTCTGCCCTTTTTCGAGGTTAGTATACTGTGCCTCTGTCTAACAGTGACACAGAAGTGATACCCGGGGTAAACCTACGATCTCCCATCCACTCATCAAGATTCCTCTTGAAGAGAGTCAGTGAGGGACTCTGCCTAACCTGGACTGGGGTTTTATTCCAGAGTGAAGGGAGCCTCTGGATTATGAATCTGTCCCTCCAGCATGTCCTATTTATTTCAGTGCTGAGGTTCAAGTCCCTCGAGCGCGTGGCTCGATGGGATTTGGATTTTCTGAGGTGCAGCATGTCCATTAATTCCGGGTTGGACATGGCTTTATACGTCAGGCACAGATCGCCTCTGAGCAGGCGGTATGCCACTGAGTAGAGCTGAAGTTTCGTTAACCGGGCAGCATATGGCATCTGTTTGAGCTCTTTGATCCTCTTGGTGAGGTACTTTTGGGGTCTTTCCAGTTGCTGCAGGTGTCTGGTAAGGTACATCCCAAAAGGGGCATTGTACTCAATTATGGGCCTGATGAGGGATGAGTAAAGAGGCACGATGACCTCCCCTGATCTAGATTTGAATCCCTTCATGATTAGGTGGGATATATAAAATGTTTTTCTAACCACTTTGGCCATGTGGTTGTCAAATGAGAGATTGCTATCAACTTGGGTCCCCAGGTCCCTAATTACTTCTTCTGTACTTAATGGATTACCACCTATGTGGTAATTTGTGGGCACTTTGTTTTTGCCAAAGGGGATGACTATACACTTTTTGGCATTTAGCTTGAGGCCATAGCTCTGGCACCAGTTGTCTGTTTCTATGAGGCCCTTTTGGAGGATGCTTGTGTCGGCTGGAGAGTCGATTATGGCGCCCAGTTTGCAGTCATCTGCGAACTTGGTCAGCCACAGTCCTTCTGTGTTGGCCTGTACCTCCGAGAAATATATACCGAACAAGAGAGGTCCCAGGACTGTGCCTTGTGGGACGCCACTTGTAATTGGTTTGGAGTCTGACATGGCTCCAGCAATTCTAACCATGTGGGTTCTGTCCTTGAGCCAGTTTGCAACCAATCTAGTGACATAGGGGTTTATATTTAAGCTGGTGAGCTTGTCTATAATGCCCGAGTGGGGTATTGTATCGAAGGCTTTTGCGAGGTCCAGGTAGGCTGTGTGGACCACCTTCCCCTCGTCAATGGCCTTGGTGACTGTTTCAAAGAAGTCGATCAGGTTTAAGAGGCAGGATCTGCCCTAAACAAAGCCGAACTGGGTAGGATCCAGTGTCTGTAGGTCCCCAATATCTTTATTTATGAAGTCCATGATGATCCTTTCCATAGCTTTGCAGACCAAGCTAGTCAGGCTTATGGGGTGATAGTTTCCAGGATCCGTTGAGGCACCACCTTTGTGGAGCGGGACCACTGTTGCTGTACGCCACTCTTTGGGTACATATCCTGTAGTAAGGCTGAGATTGAACAGTAGTTTTATGTTTGGGTTTAGCTCTTCTTGGAGTTCATGTAGGACGCAGCCTGGGACACCATCTGGTCCCATTGATGCTGTGTTTTTTGTTTTGCAGAGGGCGGCTGTTACCTGAGCATCTGAGATGTCAGGGGGGCAGCACTCTGCTGGGATAGATATTTGCCCTTTTGGTGGGGGGGGGAGTTTGCGCTGAACCTGTCAGCTAGCATGTTGGCAATGTCTGTGGGTTTGGTGTATGTTTTGTCATTTTGGACTAATTCTGAGCATATCTGGGAATTCCCACCCAGGTTACTAATATAACTAAAGAAAGCCTTGTGATTATCCTTAGTGTCCTGTGCAATTTTTCTCTCGAAGCTGGCCTTAGACGATTTTGAGTGCCCGTAGTTTTTTGCCAATACTGATCAGAGATGCCTTCCCTTTTTGGGATTTTGCTCTATCATGTAGTAGCTTCCTCCTTCTATTGTATAGTTTGTTTATGGCTGGGGTCCACCAGACAGGACGTCTGCCCTTGGAGGATTGGGTCTTGGTTTTATTTGGGATTGCATGATCCATGCATTCCTGAAGCATAGAATGCGTTTATAAAGGATTCTGTGGTCTGGGCCGTATTTTCCACAGGCCCGGGGGCTTTGAAGGCTTCCACCTCGGTTTTGAGGAGTGTGAAGTTTGCTTTAGAGAAATTTTTCACTGTGGTTTTCTGGGCAGGGGGTGGGGTCGGGATGTGAATATCCAGTGAGATTAGTTTATGGTCTGATCTTACCAGTGAGGGATACACTTCTGGTCTGGAGCATAAAGTCCCCATGTTGGTGATGATCAGGTCCAGAATGTTTTCCCCTCTTGTGGGAGTGGTAACAAGTTGTTCCATAGCATTTGAGTTTATAAATTCTAGGAACCTTTGGGCTAGGGTGTTGGAGCTAGAGTAATGCTTCCAGTCTATGTTTGGGTAGTTGAAGTCGCCCAGTATAATGGTGTTTGGAGAGACCTTCATATTTTCCAGTGTTCTCAGGAAGGCCGAGTGGGGTTCCTGGGCTTGGGAGGGTGGTCTGTAGCAGGCTATAAACTGGAAGGCAGTTTTACCCACTGATAGTTGCACATGGATAGTCTCTGATGCTTCGTGCTGTGCCACCAACCTGGAGGTGTGGGTATCTTTGACGAATATTGATACTCACCATCCTGTTGTGGTTCGGTCCAAGTTTTTGGGCCGAAAAGCATGGTATGAGGTATAACCTGGTAGTGCTGGGGTTCTCTCGGGAGCCTTGAACCAGGTTTCTGTTACTGCACAGATGTCGATGTTCTCCATGCTAAGGAGAGTTTCGAGTGCGTGCATCTTGAGGTTTAGACTTCTGGCGTTGAGTAGCATTACTCTTAGTTTCTTATCCCTTGTGATACCTATGGAGGTGGGTTTGTCTTTTGAGCCTTGCCTAAAAAAGGCACTATGGGGGTAGCAAGAGCCTTTGCCAATATCCGAAAGCCCAGGGGTGACAGGTGCAAGCCGTCCCTAGCGAAGCATCGTGGCTTGTCGAGCATGTCATCCCAGGCTGACAGGCATTGGATCCCCTTTGAATGACACCAGTACTTAAGCCAATTGTTGAAATTGATCATCTTGTCTTCATATTGTGGCATCATTCTTGGTGAGGGTAAGATGCTACTCAAGGTCAGGGTCATACCGGCCTGGGCTACATGCTCAGAGAGCTCCTCTATGTCTCTCTTCATGTAGTCCAGGGAGGTACGTCTCAGGTCATTCACACCAGCATGGACAATGACTGAGTCATATTTGTACTTGCCTTGGAGTGACCTGAGTGCTTGTGTTATGTGGCGGATCCTAGCGCCCGACAGGCAGCTCACCGTGACCTTCTCCTTGTTCAGCCTGGTGAGCAGGACGTCAATGTGCCTGACGATAGAGTCACCTATTACAAGTGTATCAGGTGTGTTGTTTAGCCTTAAGGGCTGTGACTGTCGGCACACTGGCTTTGTGAGCTATGTGTTGCACGTGTTTTGTTTTGGGGTAGCGGTTGCTTGGGTGCCTGCTTTGAAGGTCTCTGCTGCTTAGGCATATTTTTATTTAGAGCCTCCGAGTATGTTTTTGTGTGTTTGTGTTTGGTTTGCTGTCGTGGTAGGTCTATGTGAGACTGGAATTGTAGTGAGTGTGGTTTCCTTCTCCTCCTGACTGGTTACGCCAGTACTGAGTTGAGAGAGCTTAGCCTCCAGTTTGACTATATAGTTGCATCTCTCACATGTGTTGGAATTTGTTGGGAGGAGGAGAGGGTTGTCTGTGTACATGAGGCAGTTGTAACATTGCCTCAAGATTCCCAGATTCACCAGCTGGACCGAGAGGAGATTGACAACTGACCTTTGGACATGCTAGAATAGTATTGGGAATTCCTTTATAATTGAAAAAAAGGGCCAATGGGGAACAAGATACTCAAGGGGAGTTTGTGAGGGTGTAGTGCTTTTAATTTTTTTAGTGCTGACTTATATAATTGCTTTAGTGAGCAAGTGCCAGGTAACTTAAATGCAATGTGTTACAGGTAACTTAAATGCAAAAACGACAAACAGTAACTTTCTTTCAAGTGAAACAAGGAAATAAGTACAGTAAGCAATGCAGATATCACTAGGGGTCCACAGAAGTGCTGAAAAGCTGCGTTTTAGGTGGAATTACCTTTTCAGGGAAATAACAAGCAAACAAACAACAAGCATACAAACAAAGCTAGATTCAGCAGGCCTGGAATCTAGTCTGTGCTACAGCAAACAAGGTGTACCAATTACAGTAAGAAGCAGTTCAGATATGCAGGCACTATAAGCCTTTAACCAGCAATTCCCAGCTCAGAAGGGCAGAGTCCAGCCTCTCCTCCCACAAGAGTGCAGACTACGAACCCTCTTAATGTAAAATAACTGGCCTGAAGCCCAAATGCTTAAACCAGAACTAATACACTTTTAGAATAACAGACACTGAGCCCTCAATCAGCAGTTCCCAACTTAGAAGGATGTAAGCTACCTGTCCTGCCACCACAGTGCAGGCCACAAACCTTCCTAATGTAAAACAACTGGTCTGAAGCCCCAGTGCTTAATCCAAAAGACTTAGAATGATAGCTACACTTTAATCAAGTTACTACCAAGCAGTAATAAATACAATTGAACACTTTAAAGAATGCCTGGATTAGTGCTCAAGTTATACAAACAAAGCTAGATTCAGCAGGCCTGGATCTAGTCTATGCTACAGCAAACAAGGTGTACCAATTTCAGTAAGAAGCAGTTCAAATATGCAGGCACTATAAGCCTTTAACCAGAAATTCCCAGCTCAGAAGGGCAGAGTCCAGCCTCTCCTCCCACGAACCCTCTTAATGTAAAATAACTGGCCTGAAGCCCAAGTGCTTAAACCAGAATTAATACACTTTTAGAATAACAGACACTGGGCCCTCAATCAGCAGTTCCCAACTTAGAAGGATGTAAGCTACCTGTTCTGCCACTACAGTGCAGACCACAAACCTTCCTAATGTAAAACAACTGGTCTGAAGTCCAAGTGCTTAAACTAAAAGGCTTAGAATGAGTTACACGAAGCAGTAATAAATACAACTGAGTACTTTTAAGATGACGCAAAAGCAAAATAAAGTAGGAAGAAACACAAATACAGTAAAAGCAGATAAAATTACTGTTTTTTTTTTTTTTTAGTGGAAAGAGAGAAAGGAAAGAGAGAAAGGAGTAGCAGAAACTAAGCTGATTGTCCTTCTCAAATGTTCTCCCTGTACTGGGTAGAATGAGGTAATGACACTAGACTGGGAGGAGGGTCCCAGATCAAATTTACCCTAGGGGCGGGCTCTTTTATCTCTTTTACAGATATTATTTCAAGTATAGTTGGTTTACACTTTAATTTCCATTTTCTAGTAATTGTGTTTTTAACAGACACCAGAATTAAACTTAACAAGGCCTTGCAAAGTCTGGGCAATTCAGAGCCTGTGTCCCAGCTCAAAAACAAAACAAAAAAAAATCCTTGGTTACATTTATTTGCTTGCCCAGTATTCCTGACAAGAGTACTCTGTAGGGAATTTTTTAAAATCTGCCAACTCATTACCCTCCCAAACATATGTTCCTAGACAGTTACCTCTTTCTTCTTCTTCTTGACATCTCCAACATTTGCTGTCTGCCTGAGGTGAAATTCTTTGAAGTCTGCTTGGGGTGTAAAAATACCTATGCAAACATTCCCAAGCAAAGATCCTAAACCTTCTTCACTTCTTTGCATGCTTGGGTGCCATTCATGTCTTCCCGTTGTTTTCTTGTAAATTGCTTTTCCAGTCTCTCTTCCCAGTCTTTTCTAACCTTCTGTGATTTATTCTTGTAGTCCTCATGCAATATTTTATATGTCATACTAATTATCCCTTTTTAACAGCTGCTTCTCTTCTAGATTCAGCTAAAAACTCTACCAGAGCAGGTCTTTAACTTAAAATCCCCCTATCCCTTTCAGATTGCCTGTATTCTCTGATCAAACCCTGGTAGGGAAGGCAGTCCCTAGTCTGCAATCCAAATGTTTTGGCCTCACCCCACTGTATACCTTTCCTGCTTGAGTTATTTGCTCCCAGTATTATGGTTCCTTTGCCAGGTTTGTCCATTAAATTCCAACCCCCTCTTGCCTGTTTTCTGTACCCCTACTTGCAGTCATCCTTACTGGCAAAATCTCCTTTCTCTATTCTTGTATTGGCTTAGTTCTCGGAATACTTTCTGCTACCTTATGAATATTCTATTCTGTATGGTTGTTGTTGTTCTACTTACAGATCTGTATCCAAAATCCCACCTTCTCTCTATTTCTTGAACTTCCTTCATCATTATCCCTTTCCACTTTAAATTATAACATTCTGCTTGTGTTATATCTGTATGAGCTTAACCTGTGTAGCTCTAAAGTAAAGTATCCTTTCAAATCAGGTAAACCTAAAAAATCTTTTTCTATTGAAGAACTGACTTATCTCATTCACCTGTCACCCTCTTTCCATCCCAGATAAATTCCTTCAATTATTTATTAATTATTGTCCACAACTTCTCTTCAGGTTGATAAAAGTATGGCTGACCCATATACAACACTGAAGGGACTAAAAACATCTTCACTGCTTGTATCTCTGTCTATGCCATTTAAAAAAGAGTTTTTAGTTTCTCAATTTTTATATTATCTTTTGTTTAGTCTCTCCCTACATATCCTTAGCTGCAATAACAGAATCTTTTTTAATCCATCATCTTATTGTGTCTCCGTAAATATGGATATTGCTGGCCAATTTGTGTATAGGTACATGATTTACTGTTCTAGCTTTGGTGTATCTTCTGTAATTTTCAAGCTTGAAAATACTTGAAACATTCTCAGAATGTTCCATAACAGCAAGATATCTTCTTATGGATTTATCGGGTACAAAGTAATATCAGCAAATAAAGCCAACTTTTCTTGATTACTATTCCAATTATATCCTTGTATTTCTGAGTGCCCTATTTTCTTTGCCAGTGGCACTAAAGATAAAGCAAAAAACAAATGGGAAAGAGGACATCCCTGTTTGTTTCCTCTGTTCGAACACAGCTTATCTGAGAGGAACCCTTCCACTTTAATTCTTGCCTCTGATCTTTCATGTATCCTTAAAATTAATCTTATTATTTATCATGGAATGCAAATGCTTCCAATGCCCTACTCCTAAAATCCCAGCTTACTCTGTCGAACATTTTTTCTGCATCAAGACTCACCAATAATAGCAGTGTTTTCTTACATTCTGCTCCCCTCTGGATCATCATTGTTCTGTTAATGTTGTCAAATGATTGTCTCCCCTTCACAAAACCACACTAACCAATATCCATCAATTTTGGCAGCACCTTTACCATCCTTTTAGCTAGTGTAGACATTGTAATTGTGATTTAAAATTGAAATGGGTCTATATGAAGCTGGATCTAAAGGGTCTTTGCCATCTTTAGGAAACACAGCCACCACAGCTTTCTTCCAAGATGTTGCTGCTTCCCCTCCTTTTAAAGTACTTTTAAACAAAATCTTCCAGATTTTTATCACTTTCTTTCCTCTAATTTCCAATTTACCACAGGCATACCATCTGCTCCTAGAGACTTTCATGAAGATCGATTATACATCACTGTTTTTATCTCATGACATCCTGTCTTAACTGTTAGTTGTTGAACCTCATCTATCTCTAACCTTGGCATAATTAAGTCTTCCATAAATATTTCCATTTGTACTCTTTCTTAATGTCCACATTTCTGTGCTTTATACACATTTTCTTAAAATTTCCAGAATAACTCTAAAACCTCTACAAAATCTCAGGTTATTTTTCTTGTAGGTTCCTTAAGATTGGAGACAACCCTTTAAATATTTGGTTGCCTGAGTCGTTGTGCTAAATGGTTTTGTGCTGTGGAGTTATCAAAAAGTAGTTGCTTAACTGCAGTTTTTCTAAACTTATGCTTCTTATCCAGATGCTCCCTTATTTTCTCGTTAGCACTCTGCATTTGCTCCTCCTCTTGTTCTCTGAGATTCCCTTTATTCTGCAATACTTTAACCTTTGTCAGCCCCTCTAAGTAATTTCTATTACTTCTTAACCATGTAGTATTTCTCTTTTATTTCAACCCTATTTTTAAACTCTATTTTCATTTTAACCCAGTCACTAGCGACTGTCTTCCCTAATAACTCTCAAATAATTTCCACTACCCATTGCCTAAATTCCTCTCTTTTTTAAGAGGTCGGTGGGAAAGTGCCAGTGTCTTATTTTTACTTCATTACCCTACGTGTTTATCTTAGTTTTTAATTGGTGCATGATCAGAAATAGTTATTTTGAGTGCTGAAGCTTTCAATAAAATGTACATGTTCCTGTGACATATGATTTCTACATAGTCAGGCCCAGTTATTGTATCTTGGAGAATAATATGTAAATTATTTCTGAGTTCCTACTACTGCAATCACATTTTCCATAACAAATCTTTTCATAAATTTCTTCAGAATCTACCCTCTTTTGTTGTATTGTCCCTTCTTGGTCTCCCTGATACATCCTCACTATTGCAAATAAATTCTAGTCCCCACCTATAAATATTTCCTGCTGAAAGCTGATTATTTCTCCCAAAATGTTATTAAGGTCCATAATAGCAGTTTTCGCTGGAATATAAATACATGCTATTCTAATCCTCTTCACTTGCCAGCAGCCCCTTACTACCATAAATCTACCATGTTTGTCTTGTTGTCCTCATCTATCACTGTTGGAGACCTTCTAGCAATTAGTATATACTCCCCCTTTCCTCTGCCCTTGATATTCTGCTGAATATCCTTTCTGAAATCCTCTTTGTCAAATACCCTTAGCCATTTCTTTCCAAATGCGTCTCCTGCAGGATTGGTATTTGCACTGTGCATTTCTTACTATAATTTAATACTGTTTCTTTTTTAGCTATACCTGTAAGGCCATTCACATTCCAGGATAAATTCTAGTCCCCACATTGGACAACGTAGACATCATAATAAAAAGCTATTATTCTCACCTATTATGCATGACATTTTTTTGAATATGTATTTCCAGATTTTATGTTACATGCATATACTAATGTTTGGGAGTTTGAAATTGTTTCTTCTCACATCCATTTGAACCCATGTCATATATTTCAAGACTTGCTTGTTTTAATGAAAGCCATTAAACAAACAAAAAAATGTATAAAACACCTGCATCCCCTGTTAACGTGAACAATTGCACAAAACTATGTACATTTTCAGAATGTGGAGTTTAACCCTCCAGAAGGGAACAATTGCACAAATTGACGGCTGCACCTACAGTCATTATCTAACTGAAAAGTAAGGTTACTCATGTTGAGGAGCATGCTACAGCCTGTGCTGCCACTTACACTGACTGTTGTCTGTTTTTCTCCTGCCTCTCTTCCATAGGTTCATAGGTAGGTACTAGGCCATCGGCCCAGGGGCCTAAGTAAGCCTAACCAACAAGGTTTCCTGGCTTACACCACCCAAGAAAGTTAATTTCCTGTGCCCCTGTCGAGCAGAGCCACAGAAGTGATCCCCGGGGTGTATTTCCTATTTCCCATCCACTCATCAAGATTTTTCTTGAAGAGTGCTAATGAGGAACTTTGCTTGACATAGCTTGTTCCAGAGTATAGGAAGTCTCTGGGCAGGAATCTATCCCTCCAGCATGTCCTGTTTATTGTGGTGACATGGGTTAGGTCCCTAGAGCTGTAGCTTGGAGGGACTGGGATTTCTGTAGGTGTAGCATGTCCAACAACTCTGGGTTTAACATAGTTTTATGTGTTAGGCAGAGATCTCCTCGGAGTAGGTGATATGCTACAGAGTAAAGCTGGAGGTTTTTGAGACGTACATTCCAAAAGGGGACTTGTACTTTATAATGGGTCTAATGAGTGCCGAGTAGAGGGGAACAATGACCTCTTTTTTCCTGGATGAGAACCCTTTTGTGATGAAACCCTTTTGTGATGAGGTGTGCGACATATGAGGATTTCCTAACTACTGTGGCAATGTGATTATCAAAGGAGAGACTACTGTCCACCTGGGTCCCAAGGTCTCTTATCACACATTCGGCTTTAAGTAGACTGCCGTTTATGTAGTAGTTCATGGGTACAGAGTTTTTACCAAAGGGGATGACAATGCACTTTTTGGCATTGAGCTTGAGGCCATGCCTCTGACACCAGGTCTCAGTGAGGCCCTTCTGTGGGGTGTCCACATCATTTGGGGACTCGACTATGACTCCTAGTTTGCAGTCTTCTGCAAACTTCATTAGTCAGAGGCCTTCTATGTTAGCCTGTACTTCAGAGAAGTAGATACCAAACAGGAGAGGTCCCAGGACTGAACCCTGTGATACTCCACTTGTCACTGGTTTGAAGTCAGATTTGGAGTCTGCAACTTTTACAATGTGGGTTCTGTCAGTGAGCCAGTTGGCAACCCATCTTGTGACGTAGGGATTTATACCTAGTTTAATGAGTTTAGCTATAATTCCAGAATGGGGGATGGTGTTGAAAGCCTTGGCGAGGTCAAGGTAAGCTGTGTGAGCCACCTTACCCTCATCTACGGCTTTGGTGACTGTCTCAAAGAAGTCGATCAGGTTCAGAAGACATGACCTGCCTTTCAGAAACCCGAACTGGGTGGGGTCCAGAGTTTGGAGGTTACCAATGTCTTTGTTTATGAGTTCCATGATGATACATTCCATTGGCCTTGCAGACCAGGCTTGGCAAGCTAATAAGGCAATAGTTCCCAGGATCAGTGGTGGCCCTCTCTTTGTGGATTAGGATAACTGTTGCTGTGCGCCATTCAGTGGGCACAAAGCCTGACGTGCTACTATGATTTAATGTGGTGCTTAGGTGGGGAGCCAGTTCGGTCTGAAGTTCATGTAAAACGCAGCCTGGGATGTTGTCCGGTCCCATGGACGCTGTGTTTTTGGATTTAGAAAGTGCAGCTTTTACCTGCTTAGATGTGACTACAAGGACTCTGCATTATTCCTGTATAGATATGGGCCTTTTAGGGGGTGAGAGGAGCGTAAAGTTAGCACTGAACCTATCTGCCAGGATGTTGGCAATATCAGTTGGTTCTGTAATTTTCATGCCGTTGTGCTGTAACACAGAGCAAATCTGGGTGTTGCCATTGATATTCATGACATAGCTACAGAATGCTTTGTAGGTGCCCTTAGAATCAGTGGCAATTTTGTTTTCATAGCTACCTTTGGAGGATCTTATAAGGGATCTCAACTTCTTACTGAGGCTGACCAGGGAGCTCCTCCACTCATGGGATTTTACTCTCTTTTGCAGCAGTATCTTCCTTCTGTTGTAGAGTTTGTTTATGGCAGGGGACCACCAGATTGGCTTCCTTTTTTGGAGGATAGTGTCTTGGTTCTGTTTGGGATAGCACAATCCATGCCCTCGTGTAAGTGCTTATAGAGTGTATTTGTGTAGGATTCAGCAGTCGTAACTGTATTGTCCATCTGTATGGGTATCATGAAGTTCACCACTTCTGTCTTAAGCATGATGTTGGCTGTGGAAAAATTTACTGTGGTTTCCTTAATGGTGAGTGGGGGCAGTATGTAGATATCTAGGGTGATTAGCTTATGGTCGGATCTGACTAACGAGGAGTTGACTTCAGGTGATAATGTTCACTCATGTTGGTAATGACTAGGTCTAGGATATTGTTGCCCCTGGTGGGGGTGTGGATAAATTGATTCAGGGCATTGGAATTTATGAATTCCAGAAAGCGTCGAGCGAAGGAGTTGGTACGTGAGTAGTTTTCCCAGTTAATGGTGGGGTAGTTGAAATCACCCATTATTAGGGTGTTTGGTTGAACAGTAATATTTTCCAGTATATCAAGAAAAGAGGAGTGGGAATCCTGGGGCATGGTGGGGGGGATCTGTAGCAAGCTACAATTTGGATTGCAGCTTTGCCCAGAGTTAGTTACACTTGGATGACCTCGGATGCATTATGCTGCACAACTAGCCTGGAAGTGTGGATATCCTTAATGAATATGGACACACCTCTGCCTTTGGTGTTCTGGTCCCGGTTAGATGTCCGAAAAGTGTGGTATGAGTTGTAGCCTGGTAATGCAGGGGTGCTTTCTAGAGCCTTGAACCAGGTCTCAGTCACTGCACAGATATCGATGTTCTCCATTTTAAAGAGTGCGTTGAGTGAGTGCATTTTGAGATTTAGACTTCTAGCATTGAGTAGCATTACCCTCAGTTTTTGCTTGCCTGTTTCTATTACAGTGGTGAATTTGTCATTTGAACCTTGCCTAAAATAGGCACTATAGAGGCGGCAAGACCCTTAGCCAGTATCCGGAATCCCAGGGGCGACTGGTGCAGGCCATCTCTGGCAAAGCATCATGGTCTGTCGACCATGTCGTCCCAGGCAGACAGATACTGGATCCCCTTAGAATGACACCAGAAGCTTAGCCAATTGTTGAAGTCAATCATTTTGCCCTTGTACTGTGGTATCATTCTGGGCGTTGGCAGGATGCTACTCGGGGCCTGCCTGGGCTACAAGATCGGAGAGCTCTTCCATGTCTCTTTTCATGTAGTCCAGGGAGGTATTTCTCCGGTCATTCACACCAACATGGACCGTGACAGAGTCATATTTGTACTTGTTGTGGAGTGACCTGAGTGAGTGGGTTATGTGGTGGATCCTGGCACCTGACAGGCAGCTGACAGTAACCTTCACCTTGTTTAGCCTGGTGAGTGGGACATCAGTGTGCCTGACTATAGAGTCACCTATCACTAGTGTGTTGGGTACGTTGTTTTACCTTATGGGCTGTGGTTTATTGGCACACTGAGTCTGTGGACTATGTGTCATTTGGGTTGTGTTGGGGGGGTGGAGGTTGCTTGCGTTTCTGCTTTGGAGGTCTCTTGTTGCTTGAACAGAGTATTATTGAGAGCCTCTGCAAATGTTTTTGTGTTTCTATGTGTGGCTTTTGGTGGTCAAAATAAACTTTGTCATACAGATCAACACAGATGAAAAAGTGCGTGTCACTGCACGAAATTTCGATACTTGGGCTCGTACCATAAGAATTATAGTTTACAGAAGGAAGATTAATAATAATTTAAAAATTACGAAATAGAAATCAAAAAATACTGAAATAGAAATCAAAATTAAGATACTAAAAATAAACACAGTAAAGTATAAAGTGTAAAGTGAGCTAGCTATGTAGATAACAATGACATATTGCACATAAATAATGTTTGTTTACCCATTTATTTATTTATTTTATTTATTTATTTTACATTTGTTGACCGGGCTAGTCCAGCTGGATAATTTCCATTTTCAGTGGAGGCCCGGGGAGAAAAGCTCCACAATTAAAACAAGGTTAAACATTTAAGCAACAATGCATACATTTTAGTCTAGTAGAAAATACAGCTAAAAAAAAGATAAAAACAAATAGTCTAAGCTATATATTCATTTTTTTTTTTTTTTTTTTTTTTAGAACAGTACAGTAATTTAGTCATTTGAAATAGCAGGGAAAGATAGTGATTTTTACGTAGGGAGTTATGGCTGAAGAGGTTTAGCATTTACAACCATTTAGCAGGTTAGGCTTTGGGTTTGTTGTTCAGCAGTCTGATAGCACGTGGTAAGAAGCTGTTATGGAATCTGGATGTCCTGCATCTAATGCTTCTGTAGCGCTTCCTTGTTGACAGGAGTTTGAACAGTCCATAGGCCGGATGATGTGTATCCCTTAGTAGTTTTCGTACTCTGCCATAGCATCTGTTTGAATATATGCCCTGTAGGGGCTGAAGGTTAGAGTCAATGATTTTTGTGGCTTGTTTAATGATCTTATCCAGCGGCTTCTGATCGGCTTGAGAGCAATTTCCATACCAGACAATGATGTTGTTTGTCAGTACGCTCTCAATTGTGGCTCTGTAGAAGGTAAGTAGGACCTGTGGGGGGAGGTTAGCTCTACGAAGTCTCCTAAGGAAGTGGAGACGTTGTTGGGCTCTCTTTATAATGTAAGAAGTGTTTGTGGCCCAACTGAGGTCTTGCGACATATGTATCCCTAAGGAATTTGGTGCTATTAACTCTCCCCACTGTGGCACCATTGATGACAATAGGGGTGTGTGGCTTATTTACCTTCCTAAAATCGATGATGATTTCCTTGGTTTTCCCAACGTTTAGTGCTAAGTTGTTGTCAGTGCACCAATGAATGAGTTGGGTCACCTCCTCCCTGTAGGCTTCCTCATCTTCCTTCATGATAAGGCCGATTACTGTGGTGTCATCTACAAATTTGATGATTCTGTTTGAATGATGCTTAGCTGTGCAGTTGTGTGTTAGAATTTTGAAAAGAAGTGGACTGAGTACACAACCTTGTGGGACCCTGGTGTTTAGGGTGATGCTGTTTGAGTGATGTTTTCCAGCTCAAACTATTTGTGGCCTTTCAGTCAGGAAGTCGAGGATCCAGTTCTATATTTTGTTTTCTATGCCTAGATTACTCAGCTTTAGACAGCAGTTGTTGTGGAATTACTATGTTGAAGGCAGAGCTGAAGTGTATAAAAACCATGCGTACATAACAGTCCTTATTTTCCAGGTGGTCCAAGGTGTGTTGAAGTGTTAAGGCTATGGCATCCGCAGTAGAACGATTTGGCTTGTATGCAAATTGAAAAGGATCAAATGTAGTAGGTAGGTAGGCAGGATG